>NW_019249416.1:429594-431927 GCF_002742605.1 Olea europaea var. sylvestris
GTTGAGTGACTTAATTGAAATCTCAATGAAAGTTTAATGACCCAAAAAATTGAAATTATTCCTTCCACGAACTGTTTACATGACATGTACAATTCATTCTCACATCATTTTAAATTTTAATTGAACTAATCACATAATATCTGCTAGATCAATTTTATAGTACAAGTAGTACTAGATAATACTATTCTTTTGAGAACCGTAAGAAACGTTCTTAGAACAAAATTGAAAGGCTCTAAGAAAGCTAAACAAAAACTTTAAAGAAAGTTTGATCAAGATATTCAAATTTTGTATATTAAAAATTGCTTTAAAGTTTATCTTGCGAAAATTAAGAAGTTACAAAATATATCTTTCTAAAATTAAATATTAAATCAAATTTATAAAAATAAATCATAATAGGCTTCATTGTGGATGGTCCCAATAAGTACGAGAATGGACAAATTAGTCCCATAAAGAGCATGGTAGAAAACAAGAAATAGGTCAAGTTTCCACACCAAAAACCGTGTTACGAATACCAAGTCAACTTTTCTCAACATTAATTCTCTAACTTATTGAGTTGGTGGAAACAGATTCCAACAAACAGAAAGGACAAAAAAAAATAAAAAAAAATAAATAAATAACAGACATGTGAAAAGTTATGCCTAGATTCAGATCTATTGCTGGAGTGAGTCAACAAGACTCTTATTTCCTTATGCACCATTCTGTGTGAATGACTAGGACAGACTGATTAGTATGTTTGTGAATCATAAGATCAACCGTAAGTCATTAACTTAAAAGTATTTGGGAGAGAAATAGAAAAGAATTTCGGAGACAAGTTCATGGATTCTTTTCAATGCGATAGGGGATGTTACAACTGGAGTGACTGCAGCAATATCTGTGACAAAGATACAATGAAAGTTGTGCAAAACAAATTGGATTCCCCAATGCCATGGATCGGCATGTATATTGCAGCAGCTTCTGTAGTCTGCTCCCTTGCAATGGCAGCTGACGCCTTCCATGGATTTCGTAGTAAAAGGCTGTGGTTCCCTTGTAAGTACTTTTCTTTCAATGCCATGTCTTTGACACTATTAGCTGTCACATTGAAACTACCAATGGATTTTACTGCCAATACGTTGGGGATGAATGAAAGCATTGCACGGGTTAGTAGCCTCGTTTTCATGTTAATTGCGATGGCAAATTTTATGACATCTTTGGGGACCATGGACGATAATGAGATGCTACTAAACTTAGCTGCTTTAGGTATTATGATAATTACAGTCATTGGCAATGTTTATGCCCACCTTTTCGCAATGTATTCTTATCTTCCTGGAGTATTATACGAAGAAATTGTAGCAACGGGTTTTATCTTTATTTCACTTGTTATGTTTTGTTCTTCAGCTTTGACCGTTCTAACTACCCAAAGTTATATAGAATGCAAGTACCAAGAAATGCACAAAATAGCTTTAGATGAAGAAAAAGTAAACGGGCCAAAATTTCCAGTTGACAAATTGAGACTAGTGATCAAAAAATATTGGGTGATGGCAGTGACAGGATGCCCCCAGTTTGTAATGGCGCGTAGTGTGACTTGCACTGCTTCAGGTTTGATATGTGTATTAGTTGCTCTCACTTTAATAGAAGCTTATATTCGGATACCAAGACTATACATAGCAGAGAGGGATTTTTCTAGCTATAAGTGGTCAATCAAATGGATTTTATACGTTCAGTCAATTGGAGTGGCATTGGGTATTATTGCCCCTGCATTCAGATGGTTTAGTGCTGCCCGGTTTAAGTGTTCAGATATAGGCCGGAAAAGCTTCAAGATCGAGTTAAAAATTGAGAGTTATTGGCTTCAGAGACTTGTGGACTTGAGAGAAAGCCCATTACCCTTACAAATTCGACACCACAAGTGGAAAAAAATTCTTCATGATGTAAGAAGACTACTACTGAATTGCTGTCTTGGAGTACAGTATCTATTGGTTTGGGCAAGTGAACTTGTTCTTGTCGTTTCTGCCTCATTCTTCCACCACATCAGGAAGCTGAAGATATTTGTTATGGGTGCTTCTGATGATACCGAAGGATCAGATTATGGTGGCGATGCCCAGTTGGACCTTACTCGTTATGTTCTTCTACTTCAAGGAGAGCCTGAAATTCCCAAAAAGACCCTCAAAATCATCTGGAATGAGGTGGACAGGATGACAGAGAAAGGGAAAAGACAGAAGCCGATCAACCTAATTGAACTTCTACATAAATCTAACAACTTCAATGGGGTTAGAAAATTTGACAACAATCGAGTTCCAAGTTTACATTCTCAGGAGCCTCCTAATAGCTGGTCTCTACCTGTGGTGACTCTTGCATGC
>NW_019249416.1:439779-454110 GCF_002742605.1 Olea europaea var. sylvestris
AAGTGGTTACAACTAATTCTGGAATATTTTTTTTTCTAAAATTAAATAATAAGCTTATAAAAATAAATCATAATTTTCTTGACCGTGGAAAGGTCACAGTAAGTATGAGGAATGGACAAATTAGTCTCAAAAAGAGCACGGTAGAAAACTAGAACTAGGTCAAGTTTCAATACTAGAGTCTGTATTAATAATTCGAAGTCAATTTGTCATAACAATGAAGGGAAAATTAAAGTGAAGGTCTCTAGCTTGTCATAACAATGAAGGAGAGAAAAACTGAATGAAACATCAGGGCACAAAGGAAATGCATAGAAGAAATTTACTGAGCGAATTTAACGGGAGCAATTATTCGGAAGTATGAAGCCCAACTCACGAGCCACTCATTTTTTTGATGCCTCATTTTCATCATCATAGCCATTGGTTGTGTTTCAGTACTCTCTGCCTTTTAACTTCAGACATGACCACTGATTACTGAATGAAAAGCAAATTAAATTAACCAATAGACTAGCATGCATGGCTCACCAACTCACAAAATTTTATTTATTTTTCAAAATAGACCTTATAATTTCACCCAGCTTTTGCGATTCCATTTCGAAATAGTGACAATTTTCTAAGTTTTGTGTTTAGCATCATGATGAGTGATTTACACTCATTATATTATGCAATTAATTTTATGATTTTGCTATCTTGGAGAGTATTTTAGAAGTGCTAACAAGTGATTTTGATGTTGTTTTGTAAATTGATGGAAGTGGAGAAAACAAGAGTTAAAAGAGGTCAAAGGAAGGAAATAGGCAAAAGCTAGCGAAATTGGATGAAATGACCAAAATGTAAGAGATCCAAAGTTCGAGGATTAAAATGCAATTAATCAAAAGTCGTGTCGAAACTTGAAATGAAGATCCGAGAGTTCTAGAAGCCAATTGGATGAAGGAAGGTGTCAAAGGGATCAAATTTAGTCAAGATATGATCATAAATCATTTTCCAACCAAAACGTTTTGCACCGGGTTTTCAGCCTCATATTGAGACTCATTTTTTGACATAGCAAACGATCGAATTGGAGAATAATATCTGAAGCAAAGTTGTATCCCTTTGAGTTACCTTTCCAACACATCTTGAATCGCCTCAATCGGATATCGGGAGAAAGAATTATGATAAAAATACTAAAAGCTATCCAATGCAACCGAAGTAGTCCTCAGCGCCTAGGCGCCCAAATCGCAGCTCCCAGGCACCGCCGTGCGAGAGTAATTTTTTTAGGTTTTTACCATTCTTTTTCGGCCCAACTCATCTCCAAATCTTTCCCTAAACTCCAAGACATTATAAACAAAGAATTGAAGACCTAAATTAGAGGGGAGCCACACGCTAAAAATCTATGGGATCAAGCCACGCGTTCTTGACATATTGGAGAGAAGACAACAAGAAGGGAGATTGAAAAGAGAAATTCAAGAAGATTAACACCAAGCAATTGAATATTATAAGCATTCATTGGAAGGGGAAGGAGATCTTGATGCAAGAATTCTATTTTTTCTTCTACATCTTTATTACAAATCCGATGATGTATTCTAAGACAATTTTCTATTTTTCTTCCATTATTATGAGTAGTTAAATATGATTTTAGGGCGAACAATGTAATCTTTCGGAATCCCTTATTTCATGCAATTGAGATTCTAGTGCTTTTATATTTTATGTGTTGATTTTAATGTTGTTCTTAATACATGTAATTACTTGATCACTAATTAGATGATTTGTGAGCAATGATTGCGTAGAGATGCGGATTATTTGTTTAGACCACATGTTAAAATCCGGTAAATTGATATAACATGTAGAGATACCTATATTGATTGCTACGGTCGTGTGTGAATTCTTAGAACCAATGTTTCGTTTAATTAAATTTAATTTGCATAGAGATATGGAATTAAACTAATTAAATAGGCTCAATGAGAACTCGAGAGGGGTAAGTTGAATACAATAGAAGAATTCGACCGAACACTACCTTAGGTGTTATGAATCTTGATTTATGAAGTAAAGGTAACCAATAGGTGAAATTGTTCCGCCCTAACGTCCATTTATTGTTTGAATTCTCAATCACTTTTCGTTGCATCCAATCGCATTTTTAAGTATTTAGAATAAAAATCACATTTAATCATTGCTTTTGTTTATTTTGGTCAAATAGAAGTTAGAAATAATAAATTGGGCATTAAAAGTACAGTCCTCGTGGGAACGATAATCCGGACTCAAAATGTCCACTTTACTACTTGTTACTATCCGTTCACTTGCGGGATAAAATCGACAACAAGTTTTTGGCGCCGTTGCCGGGGACTATTTCTTTTAGTCTTAATTTTTTTAACTGTTATTTGATTTGTTTATTTTTCTTTTATTTACAGAAAATTGTGTTCGTTATATGCTCCGTGCCCAAGGCGACGATTTTGAACCGTTTGATTCGAAGATAGAACGTTACTTCAGATGAAGACGCAAGGAACACAAACAAAAACAGCAACATCAAATGGCTGACAATCAACAAATTCATATCCCTATTCAGCCGATTGGACAAATGGCCGCAAAGAGTGGTGGCACCACCGGAACAGCAGCATGAGCGAAGGGAAATAAGTGAAGGTGATTTGCCAGTATCAATGTTCCTGACAGCTATAGCAGCACCCATGCGCTCAAGCATTGTGTATCCAGATTTTGGGGTGAATAACTTTCAGATCAGGCCAGATTGGATTAACTTGATGAGCAACAATCTGCAATTCTACGGGTTACCTCATGAGAATCCGAACACACATATCTCCAGATTTCTCAGAAATTGTCAGAACTTCCATGCTCCGGGGGTCAATGAAGATGCTATTAAATTATGACTATTTCCATTTACATTAAGAGATACTACATTGGAGTGGTTAGATGCGGAGCCTCATGCCAGCATTACTACATCGGAAGAACTAATCAGGAAATTCTGCAACAAATTATTCCCACCAGCCAGAGTAGCTAAAATCAGATTGGAAATTCAAACTTTTCAACAGAAAGAGGGAGAAAGCTATCACGAGGCATGGAATAGATTTAATGAGCTGATGAGAAAATGTCCAAACCATGGAATCACTCAAGGAAACCAAGTGCAGTACTTCACACCGGACTTGCACCATTGTCAAAATCTCAAGTTGATGCCTCTGTTGGAGGATCAATCATAGGGAAATCAGTGCAACAAACCATGGACCTATATGAGTTAATTGCCACCACACATTCAATGTTTTCATCAGAAAGAGTAGTACCACCAAAGGCAGCAGGAATGTGTGAATTAGACAGCACAACATCTACCAATGCACAGATAACAACTTTAACAAAGCAGGTAGAGTTACTTGTAAAATTGCAAACACATGGAGCAAATGCAATGCTGGCCAGTTCAGCATGTGAGAATTGTGAGAGAAATCACGCTACAGAGAGCTGCATGATGCTCACTTCTTCAGAGGAACAAATAAACTTTATTCAAAATAGCTCCCGTAATTTCAACTCAAATGGTAACAATTTCCAGCAAGAAAGAAGACCAAGTTTGGGGGAGATGTTTCAACAATATGTGTAGAAGACGGACAAGGTATTCCAACAAATTGACACAAACTTCAAAATCAGCAGGCATCCATCAAGAAACTGGAGACACAAATTGGTCAGATAGCACAACAACTTGCAGAACGTCCACAAGGGACATTGCCAGGCAATACAGTGATAAATCCTAAGGAACAGTTGATGGCAATTAAAGTAGTGGAGAACGATCTACCCAGGGCTCCCCTAAAAGTTAAAGCATATGTACCTCCACTTCCGTTTTCCTAAAGACTTCGAAAGAAGTCGATGGAGCAAAATGTTCATGTCATAACTACAAAGAGCGAGGTACAAGCGCCAGAGATCACTACAGAGAGACCCAAAAGAAAAGATGGCCAAGAAGTGATTGATGAAGCTACAAGGGTAGAAAAATCTGTACCAAACGTAACTGAAAATGGAGAAAGTACAGAAACATCAGTTGCCAAAGCACCAAGTCCAGACAAATCTTACATGCCTCCCATTCCCTTTCCTCAAAAGATCAAGAAGAACAAACAAGACACAAACTATGAAAAATTTCTCGATGTTCTCAAGAAGCTCCAGATCAATGTTCCGTTCATAGATGCGATACTACAAATTCCAAGCTATAAGAAATTTTTGAAAGAGATGTTGACAAAGAAAAGAAAGTTTCTGGAGTTTGAAATTGTGGCATTAACTGAGGAAAGTAGGGCAAGAGTCCCAGAGAAAATTGCCTCCTAAATTGAAGGATCCAGGAAGTTTTACTTTACCAGTTTCAATTGGAAATTCCTATTCAACTAATGCATTGTGTGACATTGGTGCTAGTATCAATCTAATGTCGTATTCTGCTTACAGGAAATTGGGACAAGGTGAAGTCAACTCAACATTAGTAACGCTACAACTCGCTAATAGAACAATCGCAAGGCCATGTGGCAAAGTTGAGGATGTACTCGTAAAAGTAGGAAATTTAATATTTCCTATGGATTTCATTGTATTGGACATACCAGAAGATCGAGACATTCCAATTATATTGGGTCGACCATTCTTAGCAACGGGACGAACCTTTATTGACATGGAGAAGGGAGAACTAATCTTGAGAGTGGAGGACAAGCAGGAGATATTCAATATTTACATCCAATATCAGAAACCTCCCAATAAAAATGATTGCTGTAGAATTGATGAAGAAGAGCTACCTGATCAACGAAGCTGTCAAAACAAAAAAATAAATTTTGGAGAACTTCTTAGTAGAGATAAGAATGGACAAATCAAAAATTTGGGGAGCAAAAAAAGACTGCATCAATGAAAATTGCACAAAGTGCAATGATCGAATAACTTGGTTTGAGCCACCATGATAAATCAGCGGCACAAGTCAAGCTAATGACTTAAAAAAAGCGCTTCTTGGGAGGCAACCCAAACTTTTATTTTATTTTATTTTATTTTATTTTATTTATTTTGTTTTCAAAGTTCTAAGATAGTTTAATTTATAGTTTATTTAGGAATCATCACGCATACACGTTCTACCCATAGGTCTTGGAGTAATTAAGTTAGTTATTAGATGTTTGAGCTAAGTAATCCTTGTTCCATGAGTTTAATTTTTCACTAACATAACGTCGTGGAACACTCAAACCAACATGGACATAATGTAGAAGAAGAGTCAATCAAATGCAACACCAAGACACCACAACATCATAGGCAGTACTGACATTTCAGGAAAGTCCTCCTCTTTTTCCTTTAAATTTCACATTGAGGACAATGTTTCAGTTAAGTTTGGGGGAGTGACATCATTTGCTTACATTGTTGAGTTTCTCGAATGCTTATGTGTGATTTGCTTGTTTTATGTGTTTGTGTTTTTATTCAAAAAAAAAATTCATTTTGTGTTTTTGCATGCTTGTGTGTGTTAGATAACCTTGCCGGTATTGATATGTGTAATTGAGAACATGCGTTGATTTATGAATTGTGGACAAGTTATGTGTTTGAGTTAGATTTTTGCTTATTCATGTGAAACGAAAATTATTTTTGCACATGAGTTGATTGTAGTTTTGTGCATGAGTAGGTTGATTCATGTTTATAGGTTGAAATAGAGCACTTAGCTACTAAACTCAAACAACCATTAAACATCACAATACCCTTAAACTAAACATAGGACATTTGGATGATTACACTGTTGTAGGGATATTTGGAGATAAATGTGGATTTCGTGTGTGTTAATTTTTGTGTGGATTGTCTGAGACCAATAGGATGAAAATTGGGTGAAAACCTTAAGTTAGAGGTCGATTTTCGAGGATAGGTGTTTAGTAAGGGGCATTGCACTAATCACTGCATAAAAAAAAAAGATCCCAATGAGGACAACTTTAATAATCTCATTGTGAATCGTCTCTTCGTAGCCTTTATGACTCGAGTGATTAAGCCTGTAAGGGTTTAAAACCTGGTGTCCCTAAAGTCATCTAATTTGGGAGTTATCGGCCTAAAACTCGCTACAGGGGTCATTTAGAAAGCTTAAGGGAGAGACATCCACACAAAGAGTAATTAAAGAATAAAGATATATACAAAAAAAAAAAAGAGAGAGAAAAATATATATCAAATGCCTTGATTATGCCCCGAACACTTGTTTTAGAGGATTAGACAAAGGGGTTAGTAACTTGGTTGATTCCTAGAGGTTGAAGCAGTCAAAAATAAGGAGAATCCTCATTTGTTGACATGTGGAACTACAATTAGTAAAATCTAACCAAACTTGAGTGGTGTAAAAAATTAGTATTGAAAATTTAACCTTAGGTTACGCCCTTGGAAAGAGAAAAGAAAATAAGTTTAGGGGTGTGTGAATCCCACGAGCAAAGTAAGGAAAAATTTGACTTCTAAGGTCGGGAATTGGGTCAACTTCTTATTGTACAGCTTTGCATTTGACTCTCCACACACACACACACACCCGTTTTGCATTGAATATGTGAGAATTTAACTTTTGCATTATAGCTTCGAAGTGGTTCATGGAATCGAAGTTATGTTTTTAATCCCGAGACATGAAGGCAAGCTATCTAGCGAAATTTATTTTAAGTGATTTTGTTTGTCTTAGTTGTGCTTGTGTGTCCATTAATTATTTTGATGGGTTTCGGTGTTTGCTCGAGGACAAGCAAAAGATTAAGTTTGGGGGTGTTTGATGAGTGATTTACACTCATTATATTATGCCATTAATTTCATGATTTTGCTATCTTGGAGAGTATTTTAGAAGTGTTAACAAGTGATTTTGGTGTTTTTTTGTAGATTGATGGAAGTGGAGAAAACAAGAGCTAAAAGAGGTCAAAGGAAGGAAATAGGCAAAAGCTAGCGAAATTGGATGAAATGACCAAAATGTAAGAGATCCAAAGTTCGAGGATTAAAATACAATTAATCAAAAGTCGTGGCAAAACTTGAAATGAAGATCCGAGAGTTCTAGAAGCCAATTGGATGAAGGAAGGTGTCAAAGGGATCAAATTTAGTCAAGATATGATCATAAATCATTTTCCAACCAAAACGTTTTGCACCGGGTTTTCAGCCTCATATTGAGACTCATTTTTTGACATAGCAAACGATCGAATTGGAGAATAATATCTGAAACGAAATTGCATCCCTTTGAGTTACCTTTCCAACGCATCTTGAATCACCTCAATCGGATATCAGGAGAAAGAATTATGATAAAAATACTGAAGGCTGTCCGGTGCAACTGAAGTAGTCCTCAGCGCCCAGGCGCCATGATGCTGAAATTTTGACAAAAAGTCAGCGCCTAGGCACCCAAATCGTAGTGCCCAGGCGTCACCGTGCGAGAGTAATTTTTTTAGGTTTTTACCATTCTTTTTCGGCCCAACTCATCTCCAAATCTTTCCCTAAACTCGAAGACATTATAAACAAAGAATTGAAGACCTAAATTAGGGAGGGAGCCTCACACTAAAAATCTATGGGATCAAGCCACGCGTTCTTGACATATTGGAGAGAAGACAACAAAAAGGGAGATTGAAAAGAGAAATTCAAGAAGATTAACACAAAGCAATTGAATATTATAAGCATTCATTGGAAGGGGAAGGAGATCTTGGTGCAAGAATTCTACTTTTTCTTCTACATCTTTATTACAAATCCGGTGATGTATTCTAAGACAATTTCCTATTTTTCTTCCATTATTATGAGTAGTTAAATTTGATTTTAGGGCGAACAATGTAATCTTTCGGAATCCCTTATTTCATGCAATTGAGAGTCTAGTGCTTTTATATTTTATGTGTTGATTTTAATGTTGTTCTTAATACATTTAATTACTTGATCACTAATTAGATGATTTGTGAGCAATGATTGCGTAGAGATGCGGATTATTTGTTTAGACCACATGTTAAAATTCGGTAAATTGATATAACGTGTAGAGATACCTATATTGATTGCTGCGGTCGTGTATGAATTCTTAGAACCAATGTTTCGTTTAATTAAATTTAATTTGCATAGAGATATGGAATTAAACTAATTAAATAGGCTCAATGAGAACTCGAGAGGGGTAAGTTGAATACAATAGAAGAATTCGACCGAACACTACTTTAGGTTTTATGAATCTTGATTTATGAAGTAAAGGTGACCAATAGGTGAAATTGTTCCGCCCTAACGTCCATTTATTGTTTGAATTCTCAATCACTTTTCGTTGCATCCAATCGCATTTTTAAGTATTTAGAATAAAAATCACATTTAATCATTGCTTTTGTTTATTTTGGTCAAATAGAAGTTAGAAATAATAAATTGGGCATTAAAAGTACAGTCCTCGTGGAAACGATAATCCGGACTCAAAATGTCCACTTTACTACTTGTTACGATCCGTTCACTTGTGGGATAAAATCAACAACACATCATTTTCATAAATGCTAACCGACCTTGCTCAAATAGACATGGTAGTTTAAACTGCATTCCCCTTGACTCCTCCCATAATTGATTTTTCCGTTCAGTCGACTCCTAGATGATTTGTGCTAGTTGATCACAACCTATTCTATAGCCAATTGACCCGTTAGTCAATTGGTGTTTATGGAGTGACAAACGAACACCTTGTATCACTTGAAATTTCGACAAAATAACGACTTCGAATGTTGGTAAAATCTTCTAGAAATTTTGGCAGAGTAATGACTATAAATACAGCCAAAATATGCAGCAAATAATGCCAAACAAATGTAAGTTGAGGGAAGTGTTGAACACTTTGTCCTTAAGTCGAATTTGCCCCGCAATGGTGCCTACGAATTCACGACAATCGAATCCCAAGATTCAAAAACTTCTTCCTATGTGAGCAGCACTTCAACACACAAGAACTTCGAACTGGAAGCGGAGTAGCACTGCAAAATGCAAAATTATGAAGAAAACCAATATAAGCAACGTATATGCAAAAATTGGTTGAGAAAGGAGAGAAATGAAATGCTTATGATTGCATATCATTGGTGTGAGGAAAATGACGTCCCTAAACCCCTATTTATAGAGCATGAAGGGTTGGGGATAAAAGGATGCAAGCAAAATCTTGCGATCTTTCAAACCAAAACACTACTTGATGTCGCTAGCTTTTCGCTAAAATTTTGCTCGAGCGAAAAGCCACTGTAGCTCGCATTTCGCTCGTGCGTCGCTGTAGCGAAAATCTAGTGACATGCGAGTGACATATAGGGTTTAATTACCTAGTTTTCCTCTTTTTCCATCCAACTTTGGACCTCAATTTCTCATTCATCCAGAATTGGTTTTAAGACTTCAAATATACACGACGATCTACTCGACAAGTAGAATAAGTTGGTTTATTTACTTTCGTATTTTGAGCATCGGATCAAGTTCAAATATTTGATAAATATTGACACCGAGTCATGTTTTCCAACTTTTATTTTAATCAATTGAGATTATTTTTGAACCAATTCCATCATGACCTACTTCACTTGACTCGACTCAACTCAACTCATTTTTGGTCCAACAATCATTCTTTCCAGGCTCCATGGTGATATTTCATCCAAGTTTGATTTAAGATAGTAAAAAATGACTATGATCAATAAAACACAAGGGTCCTTGGATTCGTTTATATTACCGTTGATAACCAAAGGGCCACAATAAGCCAAAAGTTTCCCAATTTCCCCTGACTTGAACCTGCATGAAAGCTCATAAAAATCATAGCTTTCTATCATCAGTGATTCAGTCTCCACATGACTGCATCCATTGCTCTCCCTTTTCTATGCATCAAACAATGGCAGCTTTAATGGTTATGATTTTGGAGGTGGGTTGGTACCAAATCTGAAGCAAATGGAATGGCTTAACATGTACAGCAGCAGTAGTGACAACGTTGGTGTGTTGGTAATGAAGAAGAGAGTTATGATGGTGGTGGATCAATCTTCACATTCCAAAGATGCAATGATTTAGGCACTCACTCATGTAACTAATAAGGGTGATATTCTTACTCTTCTCCAGATTGTTCGTCCTTGGAAATCTGAGTTGTGTGTTTTCCTCTCCTTGTCTTGCTACATCACTTGGATCCCTTTGCAAGGCCTGTAAGCCTGAGGTGAGTTTTTGTCTTTTATCAGATTATAACCTTAGTTTTTCGATGAAAGTGTAAGTTAAAAGTTACTTAAAATAACATTTACTTACTTTTAAACTTAACCACACATGGGTTTTGGCCTGGCAATACGCAGGTTGAAGTAGAAGCACTTGTACCAAGGACCAAAGATGGACACAATAATGAACAATGTGAAAAAGCTTGAGGTTTCTTTGCTAGTCTGAGGCTCAACAAGTCCCACCCTCCATTACTCAACTGGTGACTACTTTGTTCCGAGAGTAATGCTATTTGTATATAACATAAAAGAGAGAGATTATAATAACTGAATTTCTTTTTTTTTTTCCTTCTTTTTTTCTCTTTCTCTATACACAAACAGCATTATCTATTTCATACTGGAACCTTTCCACAATCGAGACAATGAAAATTTATTTATATGAGTTTATTATTCAATTAAAATTGACAGAGAAAAGCCACGGTGAACGTTGGGCTTTAGCAATCATCGGAAATGCAGCGGATGTTGTATAGCTAGGAGTTGATTTATATTGCAATTGGCAAGATAAGGATCTCCGCAAAACAAATCTCCAAGGCAAAACCTCCAAGGAAACATTAGAAGATCTTTCCATGAAGCTAAAAGGACTAGTAAGAAGTTCGTCAGAGAAGTAAATGATTTCCTAATGGATAACCCTCTAAATTGGCCAGTTAAGATTATAGCTGCTAACTCAATGTGGATCACCCGAACTATTTTTTTCTGGCCAGTAGCAATAATGAAACAGATGAGGGACTGTTTAACCATTTATTCGTTATGATTGTGGATATATCGGCAGCTTCCCTTACCAATCTACCACATGTCATAACTATGAAATGCCACCATAATTCCCAAAAGGAAAGGTAAAGAGTGTTCCTTAAGCTCTCTCCTTCTTGGAGAAACAAAGATATTCTACAAATTCTTCAGCACCATGAGATACCAAACTTGGATCCTGATAAAACAGCTTACATTGATGAGTGATGTACTTTTATCGAGGAATATAAAAGGAATTTTCTGGCCTCAATATCGAGTATTGGAAGTGAAACTCAACAATCCAATTAAGAACGTGTAGCTATTGAACTTCATGGCTGAGTGCTAGAACACAAGCAAGCAGGAAAGAAAGTTACTTCTTTGATTATTAGCACATTCATGGACTCAATATTAATCTTATCAGTCTCAGTTAGACCCTAACTTGTTTCTTTCCTATTGATGGCTGTATCTTTTTCCTATGTGTGTGCTTCTTAGAAATGGAAGAGTACTCTTTTGTATTTCGTACATGACACAAAAAATCTCTGGATCGGCTTGCTCACATGAACATAGGTTGGTAAGATTATATAAATGATCAAGATAGAAGATGAAAGAAAAAATAAAATAACTATATGATATAAACCCAACTAATAAATTTCTTTAGACGACATTTGTTGCCACTACATTAAAATAAATGAACACAAATCTTATAAAAATATAGGACAAATTATATTACCATACAAAAAGTTGAAGATTATTATTTGTCATCAAATTTGAATGTTTCATTGAAAATGTTGATTGTAATTATCTATTGGAAATAAACTGAATGTTAAGGGGTTATAAACTAAAAAATGTGAGGATAAAATGGGAAACTAAATGTTAATTTACCACATATTCCTACGCTTTAATATTGTAGATAAGGTAAGTATCAATGACATAGTTAAAAATACTCCAAATGAGTTTTGTCAAAGCTTGACCCTTCTCGAGCCAAATGCATGTCAATGCAATGTAGGTTGTAAGGCACGAATGGGCAGTGTTGGTACCCAAGTATTTTGTAGTTTACGAGCTTGAAATACTCAAAGAAGATTGCAAATTTTAGTCAATAATCGTGATTGAGTAGTATAATTGAGATCTAATCTAATTAATCATGTCATGATGTAATAATGCTAAACGTTTGAAATTTGGAAATGAAAACATGGTCAGTCGCCAATTTTTATAGCATTATTTCATTTTAGTCACGAAACTTTTTTTGTTCCTAGTTTGTCATTAATTCAGTAGAATTAAAATTTAGATTTTAATCTGTGTCACACTCAATAACTAAATTTAACCACACATTCTTTGGGATCCACGGCTTTTCAACCGCATATACTATAAATTTTTTATCCAAATTTTCTAAAAATCTGACCTTAATTCCCACCAAACGGGGGATAAATTTTAATTCGTTATATAAGTTCTCGTCTCCCGACTAATGGAAAAGCGTCTTCTTGGATGTTATTCTTTCTTTTTACATTTTCCTTTTATTTTTTCATTCCTTTGTAAAATGCCAATTTTATTCTATAGCACAACATAGAAATCAATTGGGTAACTGAGGATAAGGTAGAATATAGGACAAAAATAAGTGTAAAGATACCACGCACATAATGCTTTAGTGTAAATTTATTCACTAAACTTATAAGAAAATTTAATTAGATTCCTAAATTTTAATTTATCTCAATTGATCATTGAACTTCAATTTAGTTTCAACTAAATTACTAAAATGCAATTTTGTTTCAATTTTCATGACTTGGTCACATGTCGTGTCTCTAAATTGATGAAAATTGATAATTGGTAGCGTTATCGCAATATATCTGTTCATTAATCATCACATAGCATGCTAACTAACCATAATGTTACGTCATAAAGTGTTAAAAATACACACATATACACAATTTTAAAATTTCTTAAACTAAAAACATTGTCACAACCTTTGTTCTACCATAGCACTAAATTTTGCCAGCAACATTTCTTTAAGAACCCAATAGATCAGATACCTAGCAAAAATATGTGAACAACTATGGCTCAAAACATTCAGAGGAATTCGAATAGAGGGCTACTCAACTCTATGGTCCATAGATTTGGATGGAATGTACATAGTGATAAAAATGGGGTGGGGCGAAGCACGGGCGGGTAAAAAATTTTCGATGTCAGACGTCGAGGTTTTTGTCATGGATTTAATAGTGATAAAGAAATAAAACAATGTTACGACAATACTAAAAAACAAAGTGCTAATTTCATATGTTAAAAAAAAATATTATTACAATTTACACAAATCGAAATAATAAAAAATAAGGGAAAAATTCAATTAAATGAATGGAAGTGGCAAAGTGTGAAGGGAAGAAGTCACAGACTCACAATTCACAAAGGGTTGAAATTAACATTCAGTGATCTGATTTAGACAAATTAAAGTTGAGTGACTTGATTGAAATCACTGTGAATGCGTTAGTCACGAATAATGAGATTAGCCATTTCTTGAAATGTTAGAAGACCTGGACTGTTCTTTGAGAACTTGACTGCTTAGAACATTTTGAGAGCACAAGAAACAATTGTAGAACAAAATTGAAAGACTTAAAGCTTAGTAAAAACTTTTGATCAAAATATTAAAAAAAATAATTAAAGATTAATTTAAAATTTATATTACGAAAATTATGAAGTGGTTACAATTTAATAATATATATATGAAAAATACATTTGGAAAATTACTGTTTTCAAAACGATACATGGTATTGGTGTCGTTGGCTTGATTGTCAATGGTCCCATTAAGTTGTCAGGAGCGGAAAAATTAGTCCTGTAAAGAGCACGATAGAAAACTATAAGTTTCAACCCACAAGACTGTGTACCAAGTCAACTTGTCATAACAATGAAGGGAAATTAAAGTGAAGGTCTCTAATTTATAGAATTGGTGGAAACAAATCCCCAACCATTTTTTTTTAAATTTTCAACTAACATTAAAAGTTAGAAGTCAATAAGTAAAAAGGATACTTACAGATAAAAATAGACAATGTGAAGATTTGTGTGTAAAAAATATGTTACACGAAGTGAGTCAACAAGATTTATATTTACTTATGCATCATTAGATGTCATTCTGTTTATTATTATTGTTGTTGTTGTTGTTGTTATATTTCAAGGAAATAAAGATATGTAGGAAGGACTATTTAGATCAGAAATGGTGTTTAGGAGATCATTTCCGCTATTATATATATAATTCAACGTATTTATTAGAAATAGCTCGCATATTTTGATAAAAAAAATTCATTTGGATCATTAGATATGTCACACCCCCAAATTAACATTGATATCTATACACAACCTAGATATAGAATTTTACATAATTTTTTTTTTTTGAGTTTGTTAACTTCTAATCACCTGTGGCACGATCATATAACATATGGAAACCCAAAATCATATCGCCATAATCCAACATATATATATTCTGAGCTTATAAACATGTCTACAAGCCATTTCAAAAGTACACTATATA
>NW_019249416.1:456584-598492 GCF_002742605.1 Olea europaea var. sylvestris
AGATCTGATTTCAGATTTAAACAACTATTTATCCCAAACCACCAAAAAAACCCCAAAAGTAGATGACAAAGAAACTGTAAGAATCAACAGATTTAGCACTAAATAGTTGTAGCAGATCTTTCCCAAATTCCTTGTCATTCTACACCAGAACATCATCGCTCACACATTCAGCAAATCGTTCCCCAATTTTCCCGCCATTCATCACCAGATCGCGACCTAACTCCGGTGGCACCGCACTACAACAATCCATACAACATGATCAGAACCCAACTCCGATGAAAATCTAGAGAAAAGTGAGAAGCCAAATTTTTCTATATTAAACCATCGACAAATCAGTAAACCAATTGGTGTGTGGTGAAAATTGGGAGAGAGAGAGGATAGGTTTGACTTTTGAAGGAAGCCTCAAAAAATCTGGCTGCGGGTGTGTTTGAGGGGTGGGATGTTATTTATATATCCACAACATTTTATTATTAATATTAAAATATAAATTGACCACCTGATTTTCGCACAAACAAACCTCCAACCTGATTTTTGAATTATGATCTTTAAATGCCTGTAAGGGTGTCATTTCCACTTCTTTAAAATTTTAAATTGTTTGTCATAGTATAATTCTCCACCACATATTTATACAATAAAATATTTTATACACAAACCAATAAATTATTTTTTATTTTTTTTACCACATAATCTCCCAAAAATACTATCCAAACTCTTTAACTTTTCAAATAATGGGCAACAAACAAGGGATTTTCATTTGCAAAATTTATTTTATATGCCCAATTTAATTTAATTAATTATTTAAATTTTTTTTTTGAAGGGAGGTCTTTCAACTTGCAATCCACTAAGATGGCAATCATATAATGAATGAGAGACGCTCTTACGAGTCAACTTTTATTTATTTATTTATTTTTTCCCTTTTGTGATTGACTAGGACAGATTAATAGGTGTGTTAGTGTGAGAAAGGAAGAAGCAGGGAGGGCGCCTAGGCACCCAGTTTTTGCTTCAGGCACCCAACCCTGCAGAAACTTGGCGCCTAGGCGCCCGATTCAGCTATATATATAGTTGATTTTTCCCTTCATGGATCCGATTTTTAGAGAGAAAATAGGAGAGAAAGCTTGGTGGAGAATATAACAAGAAAGAGGTTGTTCTTCTTGGGTATAAATTCAAAGCTATTTTTCTTTCTTGGGGATTAACTTGAGGCTTGTTCAAGTAATCCAATCCATTGTTCCTCATATATATTGAAAATCATTTCTTTCCCAATTTTCTTATCTTTCTTTTCATCTTCAAGTGGTTTGGGATTTTCACATTGTAAGTTTATTTGTTCTTGGGCAATCTTGGGAAGTGTTTTTCCCAACAATTTGGTATCAGAGCTTCTTCTTAAATCAGGGTGGTTAAGCTCCGATTTTTGGTGGGTGGCTTGAACTTTGTTGTGCACACAAGGTGTTTGTGAAAATTCCCAAGTGAACTTTGTTGTTTTATTTCCGGTAAACAAGTAGATAAATCATGTCTACTAGAGGAACGGTGAAGATTGGGAAGTATGAGATAGAGAAATTCAATGGGAAGAATGACTTCTCATATTGGAGAATGCAAATGAGAAATTTGTTAATTTCTCAAAAGTTGCACAAGGCATTGGCGAGAAAGGAGAAGAAGCCATAGATATGTCTGACGAGGATTGGGAAGATCTAGATCTTGAAGCACGAGCGTCTATCATTCTTTGCCTTGAAAGAGATGTTGCTTTCTTGGTTGATGGTGAGGGAACGATAGCGGAGGTGTGGACAAAGTTGGAGGCGAACTTCATGACGAAGACTCTAACAAATCGGATCTATTTGAAGTCCAAATTGTATACTTGCAAGATGGATGAAGGTACACCAATTCGGGAGTACGTCAACAAGTTTGATAGGTGCATACCGGACTTGAAGGACATTGATGTGAAAGTAGATGATGAGGATCAAGCACTTCTACTACTTCTTTCATTGCCAAAGTCTTACAAGAACCTAGTACAAATATTGATGCTTGTGGATGATAAACTTGTGATGGAGGACACTAGAACGTCACTTCTAGCAGATGATCTTCGAAAGATTCCAACTAGCGGCATGTCTACCATTGGTAACAAGGAGAAAGCTCAAGGATTGTTTGTAAGAGGAAGAAGTAATGTACGACCAAAGAGCAAGGGAGAAAAATCTAGATCGAGTTCTAGACCTCTTGTGAAAAGGCCTTGTTTCAAATGCGGCGAGCTTGGGCATTTCAAAGCTAATTGTACTAATAAAAGGGGTTAGAAGAAGAACAATAAGAACAAGAACAATAGGAAGGTACAAGTCAAGCAATAGGTTAGCTATGCCTCGGAAGGAGGGAAAAGCGATGAGTGCTACACCATCTCTTGTGATGAAGAAATCTCCAGTAAGTGGATTCTTGACTCTGGATGCTCTTACCATATGTGTCCAAATAGGAAGTGGTTTATTACCTATAGAAGCACTGATGGTGGAACCGTGTTGATGGGAAATAACCATTCCTGTAAAATGGTGGGGCTCGGTTCAATTAGAATCAAGATGTATGATGGAGTGGTTAGAACATTGATGGATGTTAGACATGTTCCTGATTTGCGGAAGAACTTTATCTCTGTTGGTGCTTTAGACTCCAGTGGTTGCAAGATTGTAACATGGAATGGAGTAAAGAAGGTTGTTCGTGGTTCTTTGATTGTGATGAAGGGTGTTCGTGAAGGCAATCTCTATGCTCTTCAGGGTACTACAGTTACAGAAGATGTAGCGGTTGGAACAAGTGGAAGTGGTAAAGACCCATGTGAGTGCACTCGGCTATGACATAGGAGGCTTGGGCATATGTCTGAAAAGGGGCTAGATCTGCTAGTCAAGAAAGGTTTGCTAAAGAACTTGAAGAAGCCTTGCATGGATTTTTGCGAACATTGTGTGTACGATAAAGCACACCAAGTTCAGTTCCAGCCAAGCAAACATAGAAGCAGAGGTATTCTAGACTATGTGCACACGGATGTATGGGGTCCGGCTTCTGTCACTTCCAAAGGCGGTTCCAGGTATTTTGTCACATTTGTTGATGATTATTCTAGATATGCTTGGATTTATTTTTTGAAGCATAAGAATGATATTCGACACTTTCAAGAAGTGGAAAGCAATGATTGAAAACAGAACAGGAAAGAAATTGAAGACACTATGATCTGATAACGGTACTGAGTATAAGATGGTGCTTTCAAGGAGTTCTGTGGTAAGGAAGGCATTGCGAGACACTGGACAGTTAGGAACACACCGCAACAGAATGGGGTCGCAGAAAGACTGAATCGCACATTTCGAGAGAAATCAATGTGTATGCGATCCTATGCTGGTTTGGGTAGAGAATGGTGGGCAGAGTCGGTTGCAAATGCTTGCTACATAGTGAACCGATCTCCACATTCAAAGTTAGATGGAGATGTACCTTACAGGGCATTGACAAGAGAACATGCAGATTATGAGAAACTCAGATTATTCGAATGCACAGCCTACTATCACGTCAACGAGGGAAAGCTTGATGTGAGGGCCAAGAAGGCTATATTCTTGGGGTATGCGGCAGGTGTAAAAGGCTATCGCCTATGGTGTGTAGAGGATTCTAAGTTCATAATCAGCAGAGATGTTACTTTTGATGATAACTCTATGATAGCTTCGTTGAAAGCTACGGTACCCAGTGGTGGTGATGTTGAGACTACAAAGTCTCAAGTTGTTGACATAGAACCTAGAAATCAACCTGGTTCTAGTCATGTTCAAGAGAAGCATCATGTAGACACTCAAGACGAGAGTGATGATGAGCTTGAACAAAAGGCGGTTCAGCAAGAGAATGTACAGGCACAAAAACAACAGCAACTTGCAGATAACTTGGCTTCCTCTAGGCCACGACGTACTTACAAGCAAGTTCTAAAGTTGGGGTCAAACGAGCCTTTGAGGCACTATGGGCAGACAAATTTGGTTGAGTATGCACTTTCGGTGGAGGATAATGAGCCTGCCACTTTCAAGGAAGCTATTTTAAACAACAATAGTGAGAGTCGGTTGGCAGCAATGGAAGAAGAGATAGATTACTTCACAAGAACCAAACATGGGAAGTTGTCCCATTGCCCATAGGTAAGAAAGCTATTGGTTGCAAGTGGTTGTACAAAAAGAAAGAGGATCCTACCAAGCTCGATGGTACAAGATTCAAAGCAAGGTTAGTAGCTAAGGGGTTTGCACAAAGAGAGGGAGTTGACTACAATGAGATCTTTTCTCCTGTGGTCAAGCATACTTCCATCGGGTGCTATTGAGTATTGTTGCTCATCATGATCTTGAGCTGGAACAACTCGATGTCAAAACCGCCTTCTTGCACGGGAACTTGGATGAGGAAATCTATATGCATCAACCTGAGGCCTACAAGGTTGAGGATAAGGAACGTCAGGTATGTCGCTTGAGAAAATCACTATATGGATTGAAACAATCTCCTCGGCAGTGGTACAAGCGATTTGACTCCTTCATGCTAAAGCATGGTTTCTTTAGAAGTGAGTATGACTGTTGTGTTTATATTCGAAAACTTCGGGAGGTAACTATATCTATCTTCTTTTGTATGTGGATAACATGCTTATCGCTTCGAAAAGCAAGGTGGAGATAGATAGGTTGAAATCTCAACTTGGTAAAGAGTTTGAGATGAAGGATATGGAGGCTGCTAGGAAAATACTGGGTATGGAGATTAGAAGAGAGAGGACGAACCGACGAATGTTCTTGAGTTAGAAAGGCTACATTGAGCGAGTTATTGCTAGATTCGGGTTACAAGGTGCAAAGTCGGTGGTGACTCCATTGGCTCCACATTTCAGGCTCTCTGGTAAACAATCTCCTACTACAGCGGAAGAAAAGATACGCATGGATCGTGTACCTTATGTTAGTGCAGTTGGCAATTTGATGTATGCCATGATGTGTGCACGTCCAGATATTTCACAGGCGGTTAGTGTGGTGAGTAGATTCATGGCTAATCCGGGGAAGGCACACTGGGACGCTGTGAAGTGGATCCTGAGGTACTTAAAAAGTACCGCGGATACGGGTTTAATTTTTGGTGGAGATGCATGTCATATAAGTGGGTTTGTGGACTCGAATTATGTAAGTGATCTAGATAGACAACGATCTACTACTGGATATGTGTTTTGCATACATGGTGCCCCAGTTAGTTGGCGATCGATCTTATAGGCTACAGTGGCTCTTTCTACTACAGAGGCCGAGTACATGGCCATGGCAGAGGGAGTGAAGGAAGCATTGTGGTTGCGGGGTCTTCTAGATGATTTGGGGATTGAGCAGGATTGTGTGGACTTGTGGTGTGATAGCCAGAGTGCAATTCATTTGGCTAAGAATCAGGTTCATCATGCTCGAACCAAGCATATTGATGTCAGGTATCATTTTGTGCGTGATGTCATAGAGGAAGGTGATATTTCTCTCTTGAAGGTACACACAAATGAGAACCCATCAGACATGTTAACCAAAGTGGTAACGGGTAGCAAGTTTCAACATTGCTTGGACTTGCTTCACATTAGTCCGTGCTGATATGCCTGAGTGGGCATGGCCCTTCAGAGTGGGGTTGAAACGAGGTAAAGAGTATATGAAGGTGGAAGTGAACTATGGAGGATTGATCCTGAGTTTTGGGTACGTAGGCAACCATGGTTTGAATGGTGCAGCCGAGTTTGGCGCTTGCTGCTTCTTCTTGTGTTCATCCAAAATTTGAGGTCTATCAAATGATGTACGAGGTGGAGAATTGTGAGAAAGGAAGAAGCAGGGAGGGCGCCTAGGCGCCCAATTTCTGCTTCAGCAGAAATGGGAGGGGGGGAGGGGGCGCCTAGGCGCCCAGTTTCTCCTTCAGGTGCCCAACTGTGCAGAAAATTGGCGCATAGGTGCCCAATTCAACTATATATATAGCTAATTTTTCCCCTTCATGGATCCGATTTTTAGAGAGAAAATAGGAGAGAAAGCTTGGTAGAGAATATAACAAGAAAGAGGTTGTTTTTCTTGGGTATAAATTCAAAGTTATTTTTCTTTCTTGGGGATTAACTTAAGGCTTGTTCAAGTAATCCAATCCATTGTTCCTCATATATATTGAAAATCATTTCTTCCCCAATTTTCTTATCTTTCTTTTCATCTTCAAGTGGTTTGGGATTTTCACATTATAAGTTTATTTGTTCTTGGGCAATCTTGGGAAGTGTTTTTCCCAACAGTTAGCGAGTCATATAATCAACAAAAATAAGTGAAAAGTAAAGAACAATAAGATACTAATCATTTTGGGGAGAGAAATAGAAAAGAATTGCGGAGACAAGTTCCTGGATTCATTTCAATACATGGCAGGATGTTATAGTTGTACTGAATGCAGGTTTGCCTGCAACGCGGATAATAAGAACGCTATACAAAACAAACTGGAATCCCCAATGCCATGGATTGGCATATATATTGCAACAGCGTCTGTAGTCTGCTCCCTTGCTATGGCAGCTGACGCCGTCCGTGCGTTTCATAGTAAAATGCTGTGGTTTCCATGTAAGTACTTCTCTTTCAATGCCATGTCTTTGACACTATTAGCTGTCGCATTGAAACTACCAATCGATCTTACTGCTAATATGTTGGGGATTCATGAAAAGATTGCATTGGATCGTAGCCTCGCTTTTATGTCAACTTCTATGGCAAATTTTATGACATCTTTAGGATCTATGGACGATAATGAGATGCTACTAAACATATCTACTTTAGGTATTATGATAATTACAGTCTTTTGCCAATGTTTGTATCCACCTCAACCAAATGAATTATTTTTATGATGTTTTTGAAATATTGGCGGAAGAAATTGTAGCAACTATTTTTATCTTTCTTTCACATGTTATCTTATGTTCTTCAGCTTTGATAGTTTTAACTACCAGATGTTATATAGAATGCAAGTACAAAGAAATGAGCAAAATAGCTTTAGATGAAGAAAAGGTGGATGGGCCAAAATTTCCAGTTGACAAATTGAGACTAGTGGTAAAAAAATATTGGGTGATGGCAGTAATTGGATGCCCCTAGTTTGTAATGGCACGTAGTGTGACTTGCACTGCTTCAGGATTGATGTGTTTATTAGTAGATCTCACTTTAATAGAAGCTTATATTCGGATGTCAATAATATACCAAGGACATGAGGAGACTTATTCCACCTATAAGTGGGCAATCAAATGGATTCTATCCGTTAGTCAATTGGAGTGGCATTGGGTAGTATTGCACCTTTATTCAAATGGTTTACTGCAACCTAGTTTAAGTGTTCTTATTTAAGCAGGAAAAACTTCAAAAACGAGTTGAAAATCGAAACTTATAGGATTCAGAGACTTGTCGACTAGAGAGAATGCTCGTTACCTTTACAAGTTCAACACCACAAGTGGAAAAAATTTCTTTATGACGTACGAAGACTAGTTCTGAATTGTCGCCTTGGAGTACAGATTCTAATGGTTTGGACAAGCAAAAGTGTTCTTCTCATTTCTGCTTCATTCTTCTACCACATCAAGAAGCTGAAGATATTTGTTATTGGTGCTTCTAATAATAACGGAGGATCGGAATCTGGTGGCGATGCACAGTTGGACCTTACTTCTTATGTTATTCTACTTCAAGGAAAACCTAGAATTCCCAAAAAGATCCTCAAAAACATCTGGAATGAGGTGGACAAGATGACGGAGAAAGGGAAAAGACAAAAGCCGATCAATCTAATTGAAATTCTACATAAATCTACCAACTTCAATGGGGTGAGAGAATTTGACAATAATCGAGTTCCAAGTTTACATTCTCAGGAGCCTCCCAATAGCTGGTCTCTACCTTTGGCGACTCTTACATGCACCGCAATTGCACTTCCCAACGTTTCAGATAACAATGCTAATCAGTTAGTGAGGTCTGTCGGGGAAGGCCTTACATTGTTAAAACTTATAGATAAAAGCCTGGATAAAAATGGGGATTTGACAATCATCAGAAATGTAGCAGATGTTGTATGGGTAGGAGTTGATTTAAATTGCAAGTGGCAAGATATAGATCTCCGCAAAATAAGTCTCCAAAGCGGAACCTCCAAGGAACCACTAGAAGAGCTTTCCAATGACTCTGAAAAGACCGTTAAGAAGTTCCTTAGAGAAGTAAATGATTTCCTAATGGATAAACCTTTGAACTGGCCAACTAAGATTATAGCTGCTAACTTAATGTACCGGATCAGTCAAACTATTTTGCTGGCTTGTGGCAATAATGAAATTGATGAGGGACTGTTTGACTATTTATCCGTTATGATAGCGGATATATTGGCAGCTTCCCTTACCAATGTACCACATGTCATAACTACGAAATGCCACCATAATTTCCTATAGGAAAGGCAAAAGAGTGTTCATCTAGTTGCTCTCCTTCTTGGTGAAACAGAAGAAATTCTTCAAATTCTTCAGCAGCGAGAGATACCAATCTTGGATCTTGATAAAGTAACTTACATTGATGAGTGGCCTACTTTTATCGAGGAAGATAATGGGAATTCTTCGGCCTCAATTTCAAGTATTGGAAGTGAAATTCAACAATCCAATGAAGAGCATGTAGCTATTGAACTTCACGACTAAGTTGAGAACCGAAGCTAACAGGTAACAAAGTTACATAGGTTATGTCCAACCTCTACATGATTATCCCATCCTCCCCCTTCTATGATTAGCTTTATTATTGCAGTTATCTCATTTTATTGTTGTGATGTTTTTCTTGCATTGTCCCTCAGTTGTTATAGAGTGCGAACATTGTTTATTCTAGATTATGTTTCGAGGATGAGTTTATCACTTCTTATCTGCATTTTTTATCCATGATATTTATTTCTCTCGGAACTCTTCGAGTTGTAATAAGCAACGGGTTATATCTTTATTTTCCTCATTATGTCATATTTAAAATGTTGATTGTAATTATCCACCATAAACTGCAAAATGTGAGGACAAAATGGGAAACCGAATATTTAACACTTTCACATACGTTTTAAATTATATTGGAGATAAGGTAGGTGTCATTGACGTGGTTAGAAATGCTCCTAACGAGTTCTGTCCAAGCCCACCATACTCGAGCCAAATGCATGTCAATGCAATGTAGGCTATAGGGCATGAATGGAGAGTGTTGGTAGCCAAGTATTTAGTAGTTTACAAGTTCGAAATAGTCGATGAAGATTGCTAATTTTAGTTAATAATCATGATCAACTTGGACAATTGGCATTTTATCTAATTAATCATGTGGTGCTAATAATGTTAAAATCTGTGCCATTAATTATTTAATGTGTTATCATAATCAATGTCTAAAAAAAGTGACCTCACAAAAATGTCAAACTTAATGTAACTTTGTGCACATGCAGCTAGATTGAAATCAATTAGGTAATTGGGGATAAAGTAGAATATAGGACAAAATAATAGTGTACGAGACCCTGCACATGGTATCCACAATAAATTTCATCAGCGATACTCACTAAATTGATTATTGAATTTTTATTTGTCTCAATTGAATCAGTGAACTTTAATTTAAATTCAACTAAATAACTAAAGTTCAATTTTGTTTCAAATTTTATGACTTGGAAAATGATGATATTGCTAATTGGTAGTCACATCCCAATAATTTTTTCACGTAATCATCACATAACATGTGAACTTAACACAATAGCACATCATAAAAGTGTTAAAACACACAAAATACAGACTTTTTTTAACTTTTTAATATAGAAACATTGTTATGGAATAATGATGAAAACCTTATTATTTCTATTTATAAAAATACTAAGTTGAACCGTGGAAAGAAAATATGGAATAATAATGAAAAAGTTTAGATTAAAATGGCTTGATTCATGTAAAATATCCCAGTTATCAATATTATGAAAGATCTTATATTTTTTGTAAACTTGATAATGGAACCTTTTTTTTACTACTTTCAAGAGATGAAATGAGCAATAGTTAGTTTTATTTTGCACTTTCTCAAAAATGAGGAATAATTTGACCTTCTAAAGTCATGAACCACACATTATCTTAACTTAATTCTAAGTAGAAAAATTTGTTCTGATGCAATGTCTTCTTCTCTGCATCTCTTTCATGATTTATTGTCACTGACCCAGAGTCCATTATAGTTATGTTTTGGTGAAATTGTCTATTTCCTTTGTTAGGAAAACACGGTGCAAAAATTATATTCGGACGCTAAAATGTGCATCCAATTTTTTTGGCAAAATGAAATTGAATAGAATTTTCATTTACTAAAAATGTAGAAGGATGATAATTTATGAAGAGACAAAATGAAATGAGGTATGCTGAATGCAAATCTTCTTAAGGTACATTTGACCGTTGCACTATTGTTAACAAAATCTAACACACATGTCTATATCCCAAGATACAACACTTCTTCCAAAATTAATAAAATATAATACTAACATTGTTTGATGAACAAAAACTTTAACGTACTCTTCTATATTGAAGGATATCAAATACTAAAATATCAAACATTAAAACTTAAAAATAATTTGAAATTTTCTCTTTAGAAATTTGGAGAGAGGAGTATAGAAATAAATTATTTTGAGATTAATTTGGAGGGTAGAAAATAAAATTAAGAGATCTAATTCTTGGATTTCAATGTGTCTATTTGAAACGATTGCATCTTTTGATACAAAAACATTTGGACCATTAGATCATACCATGTTGTGATGGATAGATCGCATCCTACACAAAGTTTCATGACTTTTGATTATGCAATTCTTGCACTTGAATAGTCACATCTAATTAAAATAATAATAATAATAATAACAGCAACAACTTCTCAATATGCACATGTTGCATTTAAAAAGTTGTGTCTAGTGATCACACCCAATAGGAACTTAGTCCTATTCACATGTATTAAGATCATTAAATAATTAATTCCAACGGTAGAAAAAAAACTTTGCATTGGGGAAGACTTAAATCTTGCTACCTCAATTTTTCTTCTTCTTCCTCCTTTTTTTTATTATTATTTTTATTTTTTTCTCTTCTGCATCTTATTTCTCGGATGGCTCAGGGAAACTTAAGAGTTTCTTTCTCTGTCTTCTTGAGCAGGATTATTTTATATTTGAAATCTTAATTGGTCCATCGAACTTTAATTTGGTGCAATCACATCTCTCGTAGACATTAAATATTGATGGCAATTTGATGTATCTTTCGTTTTTAGGTAACTAGTCAACATTGCATATTATTATGAAATGCCTTATTAGTGCGGTAAAAATAATATTTGAATATGCATGAATGTTAAATAATTTAGAATTAATACTAGGGAATATATACATGAAAATAATGAATGTAAAATTATTTATTTAATTTCTTGCCCTTGTTTGGTTCCAATTATTTTCAAAATACATTTTTCTTTCTTATTTTCAACCACATATTCTTCAATAAAATAAATAATTTAGAATTAATACTAGGGAATATATACGTGAAAATGAACATAAAATTATTTATTTAATTTTTTGCCCTTGTTTGGTTCCAATTATTTTCAAAATACATATTTTCTCTCTTATTTTCAACCACACATTCTTCAATAAAATAATATTACACGCAAATTCCAAACTTTTTCATATTTGTAAGAGTTAAACTTTCATAGAGTAAATCCATTCGAATTTCTTTGCAGGCTATGATTAAAAGAGATAGATATAGAACTTCATATTTTCATTACATTTACAAATGGATTCATGTATTTCAATTGTGTCTCTGGTTTTCATAAGCTGAAGCTATTGTATTGATTCAGATTTTTTGAAAGTCGAGTAGAATTTTAGATTATGGAAGTGAAGATTTTGAAAACTATTTGAGAACGTGAGTCCCTATCATGAGAGTTCAATGATCTCTGTAATGAAAAAAAAAAATTCTTATTAGATTGACTATACCTTCTTCACTAACTTGTTCATGAAGAACTATATGGTGTCTTGGGAAAAAGGAGTGTATTGCTGAATATATGAGCTTGAAATAATGCAGTCCTATTCTTATTTATTTTTGGAAATATTGTTGGTTAAGTACAACCTGTTACTTAATGGAACTTTCTCTATGTTATACTTTCGGAATATAAGTTTTGGACACATAGATAATCAAATCTTAGTTATCTTAGACTCATAAATTTACTATATAAGTTCTTGATACAGAGTTTGAAAACATGAGTCTATTAAGAGCGAGATGTATCTCTGAGATATACATAATAGTCTAAAAAGATACTTAATTGAGATTTTGGATAGATATTCGGTCACAAGATGTGATATTTGATATTGTTTCCTAGTTAGGGAGAAAATTTTGAGAATATTATTGAAATTGATATTATGTGTATTGATGAACCAATTTTAAATACATAAGAGTTGGTTTAAACTTTTGATTCAAGTGTGAGTAATCTGCTTTCAAGTGGGAGCTAAGAGCTTTTTAATTTCAATAATTTTTTATTATTTTTATTTTTTTATTCTTTGGTTCAGAAAACCAGTAGAGAAATTTAAAGAAAGTGAAGGAAGTATATATGGAGTACAAAATTTCAATCTAATTTGAGATATGGTAGAAGTTCTAATTGGACATTATGCTCATTGAAAACATTTAAGTTCTTAAAAATTAAATAGAAGACTAGTGAGTTTATGATCGATAAAGCTCATTTTTGGAAAAAGTAAATAAATGTTATACTCATTATGAATTTATTGAGTTAAATAAACTTTGTTCCTACAAGTAGGATTTACTTTTGTACGGCCGATGCTAGTCGTGATAGTATGTTTAAATTTTAGAGTTACATCAAATAAACCTAGAGACTGTATTTTTATTCTCAATTGAGAATTGATTAAAGAGATCCACATGAATCAACTTGTAGATTTCATATTAAAGGCCTTTAAGTATTGTGAGAATTTTATAGTTACACTTGTAGCCTAATGCAGCCATCTTGACAATAGTACTTGAGTTTTAACAGGATTTAAATCTAGTATAAAATTTCGTCATGTAGATGGAGATTGGAAAAATAGGACTGAAAAAAAGCCCCTTTGACAAATTCATTATGTAAGTTATAACTATAAAACGAGGAAGAAGTCCCGCTATGTATCTATGCAAAGGTCTAAGGTAGGTTGTAATTCTAATTTTGATGTTGATGACATTATACTGTCTAAACATGAGAATCAGTGTATTAAGACCATTTTGAAATGGTTGTCTTCAATCTTTGAGACAAATGAAATGTGTTCAGCAAATTGTACATTTTGTATTAAAAAAATTATTTGTCTTCTTACTCTGTCACAAGAGTTGTATACTATAAAGATTTTATAATATTTGTAACTGTGAAATTGAAACATTATTGATACTCCTATATCGGAAGGCGACTGTATGATTTTTAACTGTGATATTGCTATATTTTTCTCTCAATTTTTCTTTGTTTTCTTCTGCATCCATTTCTCGGATGTTTCATGACGACTTATTGTTTCTTTCTTAGTCTTCTTGAGCAAAATCAATTTTATTTTGGAAATCTCAATTGGACCATGCAATTTTAATTTGGTGCAATCACATCTCACATAGACATTACATATTGATGCAATGAGATGGTATCTTTAATTTTTAGGAAATACACTGCCAAGTCAAGTCATGGTTGCAAAATTTGAAGGTATATGCCACTTGAATATGATTTGGAAGATGCCGATTTATTTTCAATTTTTACAACCACACTAGATTAAGTAACATTTTTTTTCAAGTTGTAAGACTTGTAAGACACGTCGAATCAACATTCATGCAGGATTGGAATGTTAAGTCTCGCAAGAGGATGAATGGAGTGACTAAAATTTCAATTAAATTAATGTTTAGTGATCTGATTTAGACAAATTAAAGTTACGTGGCTTAATTGAGATCCCTGTGAAAGTATTAGCTAGCATAATGAGATTAACCCTTTTCCTGAAACGTTAGAAGACTTGGGCTGTTCTTTGAGTACTCGACTATTTAGAACTTTTTGAGAACCTCAGGAAACATTTTTGGAACAGAATTGAAAGATTTTAAGAATGCTTAACAAAAAATTTTGATCAAAATATTTTAAAAAAAAATAAAATTATACTAAAGATTAATTTAAAATTTATATTACAAAAATTATGAAATGGTTACAATCTGATAAATAACTTTCCTAAAATTAAATACTAAATTTATAAAATTATAATACTAATAATTATTAAAAGTACATTTGTAACTTGCTGTTTTCAAAATGGTAGACGGTATTGGTGTCGTTGGCTTGAATGTCAATGGTCCCATTAAGTTATCAGGAATGGAATAATTAGTCCTGTAAAGAGCCTGGTAGAAAACTATAAATAGGTAAAGTTTCAACACGCAAGACCGTGTACCAAGTCAACGTTAGTCTATTAGCAGGTGCAAAACATGGAAAGACAAGGAAGAAAATAAATCAGAGTGCACACAAAAGGAATCCCAGTCACATACAATTAATCAGATCAATAGAATTTCAGTCAAGACAGTCGAGAGCAAAGCAAGTATTTAAGACAATGGAAAGGCAATCAAAGCTACCAAGATTCACTCCTAATTAAAGCAATTTTTATGGAAAAACAATCAAGCGAGCCAAGTTGTCTTCCAAGTCAGTTCAGTAATTACAGGGAATTACTAGCTTATGTATGTATGATATAGACTAGAATTGAAATCTGTTAGGATTTGCTAAAAATAGAGAAAGTTTGTAATTATCTCCACTGCACAAGGAACTTGTATAAATTCAACCATTTTGCATGTTCATAAGCACGTTGAGCTGAGAACTCTTAAACCACAATTTTTTTCTTGTTATCAGAGTAGGAATTCTGTTACCATGGCCACTATCTCTCTCAATGTCAGCTACTTTGTCAACCTCAAACTTAACCCAGAAAATTACCCACTGTGGCGTGAGCAAATCATCTCACTAGCCGAAAGCTAAGATTTACACAATCATCTCAGTGGAGATTAGAACGCCCCAACCATGTATACTCCAGAAACCGCAAAAACACACAAACCTATACTCAGTGAAGACTAGCTACCTCAAATGGAGAAAGTTAGATCGGCTACTTCGGGGGTGGATCATTGGCACCCTGACAGAGGAAGCCCTCGGACTGGTTGTTGGACTTCAAACTACTCATCAAGTTTGGGGTGGACTTTAAGAAGCCTATGCCCAAGATTCCCAAGAAAGAGAATTCATTCTACATCAACAACTTACGTATCTCAAGAAAGATATTACAACTCCTTTACCGGAGCATCTCCGTCAATTTAAAAAATTGTGCGATAGTCTTGCAACTATTGGTCGTCCAGTGCAAGACCAAGAGAAGGTCTACTCTCTCCTTACAAGTCCAGGTCCTCGTTATGAGACCTTCACCACCACAATGCTGAAACCACCCATGCCTGGATACACAGAGGTAGTATCCCAAGGGTATGAACAACGTGTTCGATGGCATGAACCACAACATCTTGCATTCTACGGTCAACGACAAAGGAACCAACAAGGTAACAACGATCATTTTTCGGGTCATAAAGGCAGTAGCAATCGTTCATCTGGATATGAATTCACCTCCCAAGGCCGTGGCTTCCAACCCGCAAATACAAATTTCACTGGAGGTCAGAATGAAAAACACAAATCTGTTAACATTGAAGGGACTCATTTTCGTCAAATGATGCCGGTAGAACGTGAACGTTACCATAAAGAAAAGTGCCAGATCTATGACAAACTTGGACATATTGCATCCATCTGTTGGTACAAGGATAAACATTTTCATCCAAAAGAAATTCCTCATGCTCTTGTTGTCCTCACACTTGATACTTCAATACAAGATACCGAATGTACAACTGATACGGGTGCTTCAAATCACATTATGGGTAATTCCAAACTTTTGTTCAATTTACGCTCATATCTGGGAACAAATTCAGTTCTCATTGGTAATGGGGATGCTCTCTCCATTAAAGGCGGTAATACACTGATCAAAAATGGTAAAGAAAAATTAATGTTGCTCGATGTTCTCTTAATTCCATCTTTGGCTCGTAATCTATTATCAGTCAGTCAACACTGATCAATTCCCTTGTTATTGTGAATTTTCTAATGCAAATTTTTGTGTCAAGGAACGAGAGATAGGGCGAATACTAATGACAAGACATCGCAAGGGTGATTTGTACGTTTTATCACCTCATCATGAAGCTCATTTCTCAAATAGGTTCGCTAATGCCACGGACGAAGTTTGGCATAAAAGGCTTGGGCATCCACACATTTCAACTATTAACTTTCTAAAATCCAGGGGTTTAAATAAAAGCACTAGCGTAAATTAAAAAAACTTCTCAATGTGAGAGTTGTCAACTAGGAAAATTAAGCAAATTTCTATTTTTACAGTCTTAATATGTTAGTTCTGAGCCGTTTGAAAAAATTCATTGCGATTTATGGGGTCCTGCACCTCTTCCTTCTATTGTAAATTTTCAGTATTATACTTGTATTGTTGATGATTTATCCAAATACTGTTGGTTTATCCCTTTACACCTCAAATTTGATTTCACCTCTGCATACTTGGGCCTTTGAATGCTATGTGCACAGAAAATTTTACAAAAAAAATCAAAATCTTTCATTCGGACGAAGAAGGTGAGTTCCTTAATTCCACATTGATTGGACACTTCAAGCATAAAGGAATAATCCATCAGCTTTCTTGCCCATATACTCCACAGTAAACTAGATCTATTGAACGTCGCCATCACATCATAAGGGAAATTGGGAGACTATGTTGTTTCACAGTGGGCTTCCCAAGCATTTTTGGGTAGAGGTATTCCAAACTGTAGTCTTTTTAATAAATAGACTGCCATCTTCGGCTATTGAATTTGATACTCTTACCATAATATCCTCAATAGACAACCGGATTATTCATGCTTATGAGTTTTTGGCTCACTTGTTTTCCCTATACTTGGGACACTAAAAGGAATAAGTTTGATCCTAAAACGCTCCCTTGTGTCTTTGTAGGTTTCAACGACAACTATAAAGGCTATTGATGTTATCATCCTCCTGGTTGATGATTTTTCATCCCTCGCCATGTTGCCTTCTTAGAAGAGTCATTTCCTTATAAATCAGCAGAAAAACATACTTTTATTGGTTCTTTTATTATTACAGAATTTAATGATTGGATTGATACAACTAGGACTGATGATTCCTCTCTACCATTTCAGGATTCGATACTTGCTGCAATTGGTGATAAATTGAACTCGGTCATCACCACATCAGATGGCAAAGATGAAATTCATGAGGCATTTGAAACACCTGATAACCATCCAGACCATGAAAGAATTATTTCAGATGAAAATGCCAACATTGGTTCCTCAGACAATTCACAAAGTGTTTTACCCATCTTCCCTTCGACTTCTTCTATTGAACAAGATTCCTTATTGATTGGTAATGATCATCCTCTCATTGAATTAGCACCCACTTGTAACACTGAAGGATCTAATGTTTTCGTTCCTTTACTAGATGTAAGAGCTATTACCACAGGACATCATATGGTGACGAGACTCAAAGATGGGATCATCAAGCCAAATCCCAATTACTCTCTTCAAGTATCTCAGCATGAGATTCCACAATAACCACAAAATGTTAAAATCGCTCTTCAGCATCCTGGATGGCACAAAGCAATGCTTGAAGAACTTGAACAACACCTGGAGACTTGTTCCACGGAATCCAGAGATGCATGTCATAGGTTCTATGTACGTGTTTAAATCGAAATTAAAACCAGATGGGTCCCTTGACCATCGTCAAGCTCGACTTATAGCAAAAGGATATCATCAAGTGGATGGAATCGACTGCTTCGAAACATTTTCTTGTGTCATTAAGCCAAGATCTATTCGTATTGTCATTAGCCTCGCTATTGTTTGCCATTGGGAAATTCGACAATTAAATGTAAAAAATGCTTTTTTAGATGGGGTGATTACAGAGGACATCTATCCTGGTCTAGCTGATCCTACTCATCCGACCTATGTATGTAAACTCGAGAAAGCCTTGTATGGACTCAAGCAAGTGCCCAGAGCATGGTTTGATCAATTTAGCTCATTTATCATACAATTTGGTTTCTATTGCAGTCTAGCGGATCCATCTTTGTTCATTTATCACTCGTCCCGTGGTATTTTAGTTCTGTTACTTTACGTCGATGATATGTTGCCTACAGGTTCAAGCGCATAATTCCTAAATCAATTTACACTCTTAGACATGACTTATATGGCTGATTATAAACGAATGAACACCCCTCTAGAAACAAAGATCAGTAGTACCGTCGATGATCCTCCTCTTGTTGATCCGAGCTCCTACCGTAGTATTGTAGGCGCACTTCAGTATTTAACGCACACACGACCTAATCTTGCATTTAGTGTTAATCTCGTCTCTCAATTCATGCACGCTCCTTGCACTTCACACTTAAAAATGGTCTGACGCATTCTACGCTATGTGATAAGTGTGTTTTTACGCACTTAATTAATATCTAAACATGTTATTTATTGATTAAAAATGAATGAAATTCTACTTACAATTATGTAATATTTGCTTTTGTAAGTCAAAAATCACCAGAGGGAAGCGAACAAGGCAAAAGGGAATGAAAGGACCAAAAGTGCACAAAAATGTGAAGTTGAGGACCAAAGTGCACAAGTACCGAAAGTTGGGGACCTAACGTTGCAATTTTGGAGGGCAAAAGTGATATGAAAATCAAATTTTGAGGACGAGATTGTACATGATCAAAGTTGAGGGGCCTTGTGTGCAATTAAATGGTGGACTAAGTTGAAAAAAGAAATGAAGAAAGCTAGCGCGCGACTTATTTTAGGTGCTCACGCGGGAGACTCTTTTTGATTTACCAAGACCAAAAGGGTTTCATGGTGCGCGCGTGGGACGAATGAGCGCCGCTTTCCGGCTAGGGGAATTTTACCTATTTTGCGTAAATTTCGGAACTTCTTTCACAATTTCACTTGACGCAATTTTGGCCATTTAAATATCGATTTTTGGTCATTTTTGGGGGGATTGAAAGTTTTGAGGGCTAGGTCTTATTCCTCTTTCATTTTTTCTTTCTTTCTTCTTTCTTTTCTCTTCATTTTCTTTTCTTTTCCTTTCCTTGGTATTTTGAAGGCACAATCTAGAGCACAAGGAGATTCAATTAAAGATTTGGCAAGGCTTTGGGGAAATCAAGAGCAAGCTCAAAAAGGGATTTTATTTATACCTTGTATTTTCTCCTTTATTTTGTCAAACTTGCAATGTATTATATAAAATATTCTCCTTTTTATCATATATTTAACATGGGCTAAATATTTGTGTTGAGATTTATGGTAGTAGCTTGACCTAGGTTTAATTGATTTTCAATATTTGCTATTTGATATTAAATTGCCTATTTCCACGTGTTTCTACTATTGTATTTATTGCATTTTCATTTATGTGATCAATGAATGAATATATTTCATGAAGTGTAAATCATTCGAGAGAAAATTGCGCATTTTAGATCAAATGGTAGAGACTCTAGGTTTGTATAGAGGATAGAGATATACCTCTAGCCCTAGGTGACCCAATGAGCTATTTTCACAGCAATTTAATGTGGTTGTTTGGTTGTAATCGACATAGAGATATAGTACGTTAAACCAATCAATTAGCGTTAATTTCACTCGAGAGAGGTAATTAGCTAAAGTTGAAAAATTGGATCTAACATCGTAAATGAGTAATTCATTAATTGGCATGTGGAGAAATTAATTAGGCAACGATTAAGTGAAACCATGAATCCCAACCACGTTTTCTTCCCAAATTTCCAAGATTTACATATTTTCTTAGTTTGTATGTTTTTCCTTATTTTCTAAAATCAACTCTTTATTGTGTTCGTTTATTTTCATTGTTAGATTTAAATTGATTGAAGTTGTGTAATTTAAAGTAAACATTTCTCGAGAAATCGACAATCCGGACTTAAACAGTCCACTTTATTATTTGGACGCGACCCGTGCACTTGCGATAGTATTTTAGCGAACATTGTGTCAAAGGGATGATTTCTCTTGGATTACAACTTTTCTCATAGTCTACACTTGATCTCTTTGTTTTCTCTGATGCAAATTGGGTAGGTTGTCCCACAACTAGACGTTCCACCACTGGGTATTGCACATTTCTTGGTCAGAACCTTCTCTCCTAGTGTGCAAAGAAACAAAGCACGATGTCTGGATCCAGTACTGAAGCCGAATATTGGTCCTTGGCTCATACCACAGCTGAGCTTACTTGGCTTTCCTCCTTCGTGATCTTAAAGTTCTTCTTCGTTCTCCACCAATTCTTTTTTGTGATAATTTGACTGCTCTACACATGACCGTTAACCCCGTCTATCATGCCCGAAGCAAGCATATTGAACTTGATTATCATTTTGTTCGGGAACGGGTTGCTCTTGGTCACCTTGTCACACGCCATGTTTCTTCTGCGAATCAGATTGCAGATATCTTTACAAAGGCTCTTCCCAAGCCCAATTTACACTCTCCTCGCAGCAAGTTGTGTCTCCAACCCTGTCACAACTCGAGACAGGGTATTACCAAGCGCAAAACATGGAAAGATAAAGAAGAAAATAGCCGATGTCTATTTGCTCTAGTGGTAAGGACATTGGCATTTGCTGGCTGAGGTTCCGTGTTCGAGTCCTCTTACCAGCATGGTGGTACTGTGCCTCTCCAAAAAATCCCTCCATACGTGTAGGGCCAAGCGGTGTATACTAACCCGTAGGGCCAGGCCGGAGGTGGGGTTTCTGGAGTATGGGGCCGCAGTGCGGTGGGGCCAGTCACTTTAAAAAGTTTACCCTACACAGTTTTAAGGTGCAACTTGGATTGACTTGCTTGGCACTTTGTCAGACCAGGTGGGGAGCGCTCGGACCCTGGCCAGTTGGAGGCACATCCTGCGATTAACCGGACTGTGTGAAGAGGGGCCGGATCACAGACCCAAGGATTAGTCTAAAATAGGACACCTTGTAAAAAAAAAAAAAAAAAAAAAAAAAAAAAAAAGATAAAGAAGAAAATAAATCAGAGTGACACAAAAGGAATCCTAGTCACATACAATTAATCAGATCAATGGAATTTCAATTAAGACAATTGAGAGCAAAGCAAGTATTTAAAGCAATGGAAAGGCAATCAAAGCTACCAGGATTCATGGAAAGATAAGGAAGAAAATAAATCAGAGTGCACACAAAAGGAATCCCAATCACATACAATTAATCAGATCAATGGAATTTCAATCAAGACAGTCAAGAGCAAAGCAAGTATTTAAGGCAATGGAAAGACAATCATAGCTACCAAGATTCACTCCTAATTAAATCAATTTTTATGGAAAAACAATCAAGCGAGCCAAGTTGTCTTCCAAGTCAGTTCAGCAATTACAGGAAATTACTAGCTTATATATGCTTGATATAGACTAGAATTGGAATCTGTTAGGATTTGCTAAAAATAGAGAAAGTCTGTAATTATCTCCACTGCACAAGGAACTTGTATAAATTCAACCATTTTGCATGTTCTCAAGCACGTTGAGCTGAGAACTCTTAAACCACAATTTTCTTCTTAGTCTAAGTGATACCAAGTGACATTAAATAAGATGTACAATTAAAATGAGTCACATAATTCTAAATTTTAATTGAGTATATAACATAGCGCTTGCTAAATCAATGTTATAGCACCAGTGTGCAAAATAATGTTCGTGAAAAATATTCTTAAACAAAACTGAAAAACTTTATGAAAGCTTAACAAAAAAATTGAAGGTTTGATCAAGATATTCAAAATTTTTATATTAAAAATTGCCTTAAAGTTTATGTTACAAAAATTAAGAAGTGGTTACAACTAATTTTGAAGTATTTTTTTTTCTAAAATTAAATAATAAACTTATAAAATAAATCATAATTGGCTTGGTTGTGGAAAGGTCCCTGTAAGTATGAGGAATGGACAAATTTATCTCATAAAGAGCACGGTAGAAAACTAGAACTAGATCAAGTTTCAACACCAGAGTCTATGTTAATAATACGAAGTCAACTTGTCTTAACAATGAAGGGAAAATTAAAGTGAAGGTCTCTAACATGTCATAACAATGAAGGAGCGAAAAACTGAATAAATCATCAGGGCAAAAAAGAAATGCACAGAAGAAATTTACTGAGCGAATTTAACGGGAGCAATTATTTGGAAGTACCAAGCCCAACTCACGAGCCACTCATTTTCATCATCATGGCCATTGGCTGTGTTTCAGGACTCTACGCCTTTTAACTTTTTACTTGACTACCGATAACTGAATGAAAAGCAAATTAAGTTAACCAATAGACTAGCATGCATGACTCACCAACTCACAAAATTTTATTTAGATTTCAAAAAAAAGAACTTATAATTTCACCCAGCTTTGGCGATTCCATTTCAAAATGGTGACAATTTTCTAAGTTTTGTGTTTAGCATTATTTTCATAAATGCTACCTGACCTTGCTCAACTAGCCATGGTAGTTTAAACTACATTCCCGTCAACTCCAAGATGATTTATGCTAGTTGATCACAACCTATTCTATAGCCAATTGACCTGCTTCCGTCGACTCGACTCGACTCATTTTTGGTCGAACAATCATTCTTTCCAGGCTCCAAGGTGATATTTTATCCAAATTTGATTTAAGCTACTAAAAAATGACTATGGTCAATAAAACACAAGGGTCAATGATTTGTTTATATTGCCATTGATAACCGAAGGGCCACAATAAGCCAAAGTTTCCCACTTTCCCGTGACTTGAACCTGCACGAAAGCTCATGAAAATCATAGCTTTCTATCATCAGTGATTCACCGTCCACATGACTGCATCCATTGCTCTCCCTTTTCTATGCATCGAACAATGGCAGGTTCAATGGTTATGATTTTGGAGGTGGGTTGGTACCAAATCTGAAGCAAATGGAAGGGCTTAACAACATGTACAGCAGCAGCAGTGACAACGTTGGTGTGTTGGTAATGAAAAAGAGAGTTATGGTGATGGTGGATCAGTCTTCACATTCCAAACATGCAATGATTTGGACACTCACACATGTAACTAATAAGGGTGATATTCATACTCTTCTCCGAATTGTTAGTCCTTGGAAATCTGAGTTGTGTGTTTTCCTCTCCTTGTCTTGCTACATCACTTGGATCCCGTTGCAAGGCCTTTAAGCCTGAGGCGAGTTTTTGTCTTTTATCAGATTATGACCTTAGTTTTCTGATGAAATTGGCAAGTTAAAAGTTACTTAAAATAACATTTACTTACTTTCAAACTAAACAAAACATGGGTTTTGTCCTGGCAATACTCAGGTTGAAGTCGAAGCACTTGTAATCCAAGGACCAAAGATGGACACAATAATGAGCCAAGTGAAAAAGCTTGAGATTTCTTTGCTAGTCTTGGGGCTCAACAAGTCCCACCATCCATTACTCAACTGGTGACTACTTTGTTCCATGAGTAATGCTATTTGGACTTAACATAAAAGAGAGAGATTATAATAACTGAATTTCTTTTCTTTTTTTTTTCTTTTTTTTTTCTTTTTTTTTTCACTTTCTCTATGTACAAACAGCATTATCTATGTCATACTGGGACCTTTCCACGATCGAGCCAATGATGATTTATTTATATTAGTTTATCATTCAATTAAAATTGACAGAGAAAAGCCTCGATGAACATGTGGCTTTAGCAATCATTGGAAATGCAGCGGATGTTGTAAAGTTAGAAGTTGATTTATATTGCAATTGGCAAGATAAGGATGCCCGCAAAACAAATCTCCAAGGCAGAACCTCCTAGGAAGCATTAGAAGAGCTTTCCAATGAAGCTGAAAGGACTATTAAGAAGTTCGTCAGAGAAGTAAACGATTTCCTAATGGATAACCCTCTGGATTGGCCAGTTAAGATTATAGCTGCTAACTCAATGTACTGGATCAGCCGAACTATTTCTCTGGCCAGTGGCAATAATGAAACAAATGAGGGACTGTTTAACCATTTATTCGTCGTGAATGCAGATATATGAGCAGCTTCCCTTACCAATCTACCACATGTCATAACTATGAAATGCCACCATAATTCCGAAAAGAAAAGGCAAAGAGTGTTCCTCAAGCTGCCCTACTCTTGGAGAAACAGAAGATATTCTACAAATTCTTCAGCACCATGAGATGTCAAACTTGGATCCTGATAAAACAGCTTACATTGATGAGTGGTGTACTTTTATCGAGGAATATAAAGGGAATTTTCTGGCCTCAATAATGAGTATTGGAAGTGAAACTCAACAATCCAACGAAGAACGTGTAGCTATTGTACTTCATGGCTGAGTGCGAGAACACAAGCAAGCAGGCAAGAAAGTTACTTCTTGATTATTAGCACACTCATGGACTCAATATTAATCTTATCAGTCTCAGTTAGACCCTAACTTGTTTCTTTCCAATTGATGGTTGTATCTTTTTCCTATGTGTGTGCTTCTTAGAAATGAAAGAGTACTCTTTTGTATTTCGTACATGACACAAATAATATCTGGATCGGCCTGCTGACATGAACATAGGTTGGTAAGATTATATAAATGATCAAGATAGAAGATGAAAGAAAAATAAAATAACTATATGATATAAACCGAACTAATAAATTTCTTTAGATGACATTTGTTGCCACTATATTAAAATAAATAAACACAAATCTTATAAAAATATAGGACAAATTATATTACCACACAAAAAATTGAAGATTATTCTTTGTCATCAAATTTGAATGTTTCATTGAAAATGTTGATTATAATTATCTGATAGAAATAAACTAAATGTTAAGGGGTTATAAACTAAAAAATGTGAGGACAAAATGGGAAACTAAATGTTTACCACATATTCCTACGCTTTAATATTGTAGATAAGGTAAGTATCAATGAATAGTTAGAAATGCTCCAAATGAGTTTTGTCCAAGCTCACCCTTCTCAAGCCAAATGCATGTCAATGCAATGTAGGTTACAGGGCACGAATAGGCATTGTTGATACACAAGTATTTTGTAGTTTACGAGCTTGAAATACTTGATGAAGATTGCTAGTCAATAATCATGATCGAGTAGTATAATTGAGATCTAATATAATTAATCATGTCATGATATAATAATGCTAATCGTTTGAAATTTGGAAATGAAAACATAGCCAGTCGCCAATTTTTATAGCATTATTTCATTTTAGTCACGAAACTTTTTTTGTTCCTAGTTTGTCATTAATTCAGTAGAATTAAAATTTAGATTTTAATCTATGTCAAACTCAATAACTAAATTTAACCACACATTTTTTGGGATCCATGGTTTTTCAACCGCATATATTATAAAAATTTTATCAAAATTTACTAAAAATGATCTTAATTCCCATCAAACAGGGGATAAATTTTAATTCTTTATATAAGTTAAGTTTTGTCTCCCGACTAATAGAAAAGCGTCTTCTTGGATGTTATTCTTTCTTTTTACATTTTCCTTTTATTTTTTTATTCCTTTATAAAATGCCAATTTTATTCTATAGCACAACATAGAAATCAATTGGGTAACTAGAGATAAGGTAGAATATAGGACAAAAATAAGTGTAAAGATACCACGCACATAATGCTTTAGTGTAAATTTATTCACTAAACTCACAAGAAAATTTAATTAGATTACTAAATTTTAATTTATCTCAATTGATCATTGAACGTCAATTTAGTTTCAACAAAATTACTAAAATGCAATTTTGTTTCAATTTTCATGACTTGGTCACGTGTCATGTCTCTAAATTGATGAAAATTGATAATTGGTAGCGTTATCGCAATATATCTATCAACTAATCATCACATAGCATGCTAACTAACCATAATGTCACGTCATAAAGTGTCAAAAATACACACATGTACACGACTTTAAAATTTCTTAAACTAAAAACATTGTCATAACGTTTGTTCTACCATAGCACTAAATTTTGCTAGCAACATTTCTTTAAGAACCCAATAGATCATATACATAGCAATACATGAACATCTATGGCTCGAAACATTAAGAGGAATTCGAATAAAGGGGTACTCAACTCTATGGTCCATAGATTTGGATGGAATGTACATAGTGATAAAAACGGGGTGGGGCGGAGCTAGGATTTTGGTTCAGTGCGGGCAAAATTTTTTCGATACCAGACATCGAGGTTTTGGTCATGGATTTAATAATGATAAAGAAATAAAACAATATTATGACAATACTAAAAAACAAAATGCTAATTTCATATGTTAAAAAAAATATTATTACAATTTACACAAATCGAAATAACAAAAAATAAGGGAAAAGATTCAATTGAATGAATGAAAGTGGCGAAGTCTGAAGGGACAAAGTCACAGACTCACAATTCACAAAGGGTTGAAATAAATGAATAGGTGCGGGTCAATTGATTCAATTGAATTTTGAGGGGAATGGATCTAAAATGGGTCATGGGCATTGGGCTTCTCTCTCTTGGCTGGACAGTGGACAGGGAAGTGACTTAAACAAACAAAAAGAAATTTACTTGGGCCTGTGGAGCTGGGTCCAAAAGCACTGTACATAATTGGGCTCCGTCCCTGGGGCGAAGATAGAACAACCATTACCATTCTTGGCCCATCAAGGACTTTCAGAAGGTGGGACAGCAAATAAAAAATCCTTAGTTACCATCTCATTTAATTAATATTTTTTAATATTACTTTTTACTTTTTAAATATATTAATACAAAAATAAAGTAAAAAGATTCGACTTTAGTTTGAAAAATTCAACGGAAGGACCATGCTCTATTCCCATCAAGTTTACTATTCGTGACGGGGCAATGCAAAGGTAGGTTGGAGTAGGAAATTTTGTAATCCTTAAACGTGTGGGACGCGAATGACAATAACTACAGCTTACAATACTAAATGATATACGATACGAAGAAACCTTTCATTTACAGGGTGCCATGAAGTGATATTGTGAAAATTCTTCGACTATATTTCACGCATTTGACCTCCAATTGCGTTAAATTGACTCCTAACAAACTTCAGTTATCGTTTCGTGGTCCGAATCAGTTATTAGATATTTGCAATATGATTTCGAACTTTGAATTTCTTTTTTTATTGCCCATTTCGTTCATTCTTCCAATTCCACCAATTTACCTTGAGTTTTACCTAACAAACAAAATTAACATCTAATTAAGTTATAGTTCATCAAAATTTATTACAATTAATCTCATTTAATGACCATATATCAGGCACAAGAGAATGTTGGCCAGAAATCTCATTTAATGAACTGCCATGTATAGCAATTATATTATTGTCTTTGTAAAGGAATTTATTGAAATTTTTTCATATCAAAAGAACTATCATTATTGAGTTAGTGGAAACTATGGGTGTAAATTTGGCTCGTCAGTTCGAGTAGCAGATCCAAGCATAAAGATATCGTAAGCTCTTAAATTGATTTGTTCAAGAAAAATTGTACACGAAATATTTTTTTTGTACAATTTTAACTCAACTTAATTTGATTGTAGCCAGTCCCAAGCCTCAAAAAAGGAGAATTGCAACTTTTATTTGATTTATAATTCGTATAAATTGTACAAAAATTTTTAAAAATATTAAAATTGTCACAAATTCTTTTATTTATTTATTTTTATTTTTTTTATAAAAAAGCCTAGATTTTTTGCCTGCGTGAAAGCTCAGCTCAGCTCGAACAAAAAATATGCCTGAATCATTTTTACTTGAGCCGAGCCCAAATTTCAAATTTTGGCTCGATTTGTTGACATCTCTAGTGAAAACACATACCAGCCTTTTATTAAAGTCAAAACTAAATAAGTAAAAGGACAGAAAGAAGCAGACCATGTGAAAAGCGCTGTCTAAATTCAATGAAAAAAAGCTTTGAGCGTTATAGCCCCCCTCCAATAGGAGGCGCCATGTGTCTTTGAGTCTGGCTCAAAAACAAGGTCAATAGCAGAAGATGTCAATATCAAGAAAAAAAAAAGGTTGAACCCCAAGCTTGAGGGTCCCACTGCCCTGCCCCTAGAGTTTTGTGAGGGAGGTAAATGTGGGATGTGCCCCAGCAGGCCAGGGAACAAGAGCTACCTGTACATTGCGCCTACAAGGAGTCCAATTCCATGTCTTAGGAATCGAACCCCCACACTGCGGTTGTCAGCAAGGCGTGAAATGACCTCACTCCTGTCCTTTGCACCACTGGGCTATGCCTCTAGGGCAGCAGAAGACGCCAATATCACATAGAAAGGAAGTCTTTCAACTTGACATTTCAATAAGATGGCAATCCATAGAATGGATAGGAGAAACTCTTGGGAGAGAAATAGAAAAGAATTTCAGAGACAAGTTCATGGATTCATTTCAATGCGGTATGGGATGTTACAATCAGAGTGAATGCAAGGATGTATGCGACCAAGATGTAATGAAAGTTTTGCGAAACAAATTGGATTCCCCAATGCCATGGATTGGCATGTATATTGCAGCAGCTTTTGTAGTCTACTCCCTTTCAATGGCTGCTGACACTTTCCATGGTTTTCGTAGTAAAATGTTGTGGTTCCTATGTAAGTACTTCTGTTTCAATGCCATGTCTTTGACACTATTAGCTGTCACATTGAAACTACCAGTCGATCTTACTGGTTGTATGGCGGGGGCTCTTGACATTCTTGCATGGGTTAGTAGCCTCGTTTTGATGTCAACTGCAATGGCAAGTTTTATGACATCTTTGGGATCCATGGACGGTAATGAGATGGTACTAAACCTAGCTGCTTTAGGTATTATGATAATTACAGTCATTGGCAATGTTTATGTCCACCTTATCACAGTGTATTTTGATGGTGTTCTCCTAATAGTTTGCAAAGAAATTATAGCAAAGGGTTTTATCTTTATTTCACTTGTTATCTTTTTTTCTTCAGCTTTGACCGTTCTAACTACCAGAAGATACATAGAATGCAAGTACCAAGAAATGCGCAAAATGGCTTTAGATGAAGAACAAGTGGATGGGCAAAAATTTCACGTTAACAAATTGAGACTAGTGGTAAAAAAATATTGGGTGATGGCAGTGACAGGATGCCCTCAGTTTGTAATGGCACGTAGTGTGACTTGAACTGCTTCAGGTCTGATGTGCGTATTAGTAACTCTCACTTTAGTAGAAGCTTATATTCGAATACCAAAAGTATACCAAGTACATGGCTCTAGGTTCCCTACTTTATATGCCTATAAGTGGTCAACAAAATGGATTATATATGTTCAGTCAATTGAAGTGGAATTGGGTACTATTGTCTCTACATTCAGATTGTTTACTGCTGTCGAGTTAAATTGTTCAGATATAGGCAGGAAAAGCTTAAAAAACGAGTTAAAAATCAAAAATTATTGGAATCAAAGACTTAAGGATTGGAGAGAAAGCTCTTTACCTTTCAAGTTCGACACCACAAGTGGAAAAAATTTCTTCATGCCGAAAGAAGAATACTTCTGAATTTCTGTCTTAGAGTACAGTATATATTGGTTTGGACAAGCAAGCTTGTTCTTCTCATTTCTACCTCGTTCTTCCAACACATAAAGAAGCTAAAGATATTTGTTATTGGTGCTTCTGATGATAGCGAAGGATCGAAATCTGGTAGTGATGCACAGTTGGATCTTACTCGTTATGTTCTTCTACTTCAATGAGAGCCTGGAATTCCCAAAAAGGCCCTCAAAAACATCTGGAATGAGGTGGACAAGATGATGGATAAAGGGAATGTTATAAGCCACTCACTCATAGTCAAAGTCAAGAAAATTATTTAGTCAAAGTGCAAAATTCAATTTGTCAAATTCAATTTCAAATAGGGATTTAAATGAAATAAATTATTTTATTGGGGATTAATTTATTATGAAAAATAGTTAGAGGTTTAAAATGGATAAAACTTAATTTTAGGGATCTACTTATATATTATTGGAAGTAAAGGACTAGATGTTATATTAAATTGAAGAATAAGGACTTCCTTTGCAAAAATGAGTTAGTGGAGTCCAAATGTCCGAATTTTAATCCCATTGCCTTGATTTTTCATTTGCATACATATGTATAGAAAAATTTGAGATGGCCGAGAAGAAGATCCGAGAGAAAGGAAGAAAAAGAGAAAGAAAAGAAGGGAAAAAAAAAAAAAAAGAGAGGAAGAAGAAAGAATGAAAAATAGAAATTTTTTGCCAAGTTGTTAGAAAATAAGGACTCTATACTATTAGGTTTGGATTTCTCAATTTTGAAAGGTAAGTAAAAAGTTACTTATTGTCAAATTATGTTTAATTTTATAGTTGTTAGATTTTTAGACTAAATTCAATTTTATTAAAGGAGTTAAATATAATAAACTATGAAATTGAGTAAAGTGAAAGAAAACCTAGTTTTAATTATTAAAGAGACTATAGAAATCGTCTAAACGTGAAATGATTAAGTTTGAGTATCACCAGTTTAATTATTGAGATTACTTAAAATAGTTAATTCTTGATTTAAAAGTTATATTATATTATATTATATTTCAGGGGGCGATACGGACATCGGGACATCGTACCATTCGAGTTAATTTTGGTGTAGAAAATTCTGTGAGTGGAAAAATATAAATATTTCTCAAGTATTTATAAATTAAGTCTATTATCAAAGTGGGTGCATTTATCTGTACTTATGTATTCGATTATATGATTATTATGGAAATCTCTTTTATTATGATACATATGGAATTTCACAGATTATTTATTGTACATTTGTAATTTGGTATATGAGACATGTGATATTGAAATTTGTTTGATATGTGAGACGTGATATTGAGATCGATAAGAAAAGTACCCATGATTATGTACTTTTTTTAATTCATAGAGGGGTCTTGGCCATGTTCTATACTATACTGAGGGGTCGACTGGGGATGAAGGGGTCATGAACATGTATATATAATTCACTGAGGGGCTTTGGCCGTGTTTTAGAATTGATTATTAGAGGTCTTGAGACTTGCTTTCGTTCACGGAGGGGCCAAAGGCCCGTGGCGAAAGTTCTTAGCCCAAGGGGCGGATTACAGATTTTAGTCAGAGTGTACATTTTTAGTGAATTTTTCAGTATATTTGATGTGATGAGATTATAGCTTGATTACCAGCATATATTCATTTCATGACTCGAGATGCTATTTTATCACGTTATGTGAATGTATCACGTTTTGGTTATAATTATATGATATTATCTTGTGAATTATTAAATGATATAAACTCGATTTTCGATAAAAATGTCAAAATGAAAAAGTATAATTATTTTCGAACTTCTCCACTCACTGAGCTATCAACTCATATATTTTTCTGTAATTTTCCTATAAGTGGAAATTGATTCTTTTTAACTGGAAGAACCTAATGATTTCCAAATGAGAGCCACACGACATGTTGAATATTATAACTCATATTGATGAAGAATGAAGTAAATATTTTGAGCCCATCGCATTATATTTTACATAAGTATTTGATTTTGTTGCATTTTTTGAAATAACTTATAATTAGCCTTGGTGATAAATTTGACATCTAGTCAGTATCTATCATCAGCACACGTCACGTTTGGGGTCCACTAGGATGATTCGGGACGGGTCTTGTCAAAGTGGTATCAGAGCATGGTTTATAAAGTTTTGAAAGTCTTCATATTTCAAACATTGGCATAGCATGCATCATTCAGTGTGTATGATTACATGTCGTGGTGGCAGAAATCACAGTCTCTCTAGCTCGAATCTATGGAACCAAAAATAATAGAAAAAATATTTTTTAAACAGATTTAGAAACGACTCGCATGTAAGTATGGTAGTTGTAATGATCTGATGATTGGGAATGTTATTAGTTGTTGGGTTGGAACTATGTGTATATGTAACCTATTAAGATTTGAATAGATTGTGATGATTTTGCGGGGCATTCGAAGTTACAAATGTTACAGTTACTTAATTATCAATTTATATGTAGAATTAAATGATTTTTTTTTATATATACACAGGAAATTTTTTTTGTTAAAGCTTGTACAATAAATACAAGGAAATGATATGATGTGTGATTGGTGACAATCATTGGAGAATTTTAATTATTTTTGAAGCCAAATGATCTTTAGTGTTATCAAATTTTGTGGTGATTTGTGGCCACTTATATGGGATGATAATAGAAATCAAGATGGTGTATATTTATGCTATATGATAAGAAATTGTGGAAGACAAAATGATGATTTGTTGATTGATAGATGATAATGTGTTATTGTATATTTTAGGCATCGAGGAAATTAATGGTAATTCCAATTATTTTGATTATTTATGAGTTGTTTGATTTTAAGGAATGTGAGAATAATAGGGATGAACTTCATAATGATTACTTTTTTATGGGGTGATTTGTTGCTTTATAAATAGAATAAAATAGATAAATGCATTTAGGTATGTTTATATAAAAATAAAAAAATAAAAAAATAAATTTAGAGAATGCTAGAGTTGAAATTTATTGAGATTGGGAAATTAACATGCGCTATATTGATGTATGAAATGTTCACGTGATAAATATAAAGATTATTATCCTGTGATATTAAGGAAAATTGACATAATAAAATATTTTAGGTCATACAATGTGACGATAAATGCCAAGGTTACATGTTCATAGCATGATATGGTGGATAGCGTGTAAATGAATATAATGGTTGTCCTATGGCCAAATAATGTGATGATAGATTTGGGTTATTAAGTTAATTAATTTTGTTAAGGCCATTTGTTGGATTATTGTGTTATATTCCATACAATTTGGAAGCGTTGAGTTAAATTTTGAAGTTAAGATGAATTTATTGAAATTTTAATGATGTAATTTCGAGGCCATTTTCAATTGTATAGATCATGAATAAAGTATTCCGTTCTTCTCAAAATCTACACGTTATGGAACAAATGATGATATGTTAGATAGCTTAAAGTCTAAGACGATGATCATGTAAATTTTATTCAATTGTGGAACGGTATGTTTAAGTTATAATCTTAATTGAAGGTCTTTGGGCGATATACAAGAAAGCTTATGCATTGGCGATAGGCTGATGGCCTCTTTATGGAATAAGAGTATAGATTTTCATGAATTAAATGTTATTATTGTCTCTTTATAGAAAGAAAGAACAAAATTTGTATGTGTATAGAAATGTATGTCAAAAGTTTTGCTATTAGGAAATATTGAAAAAATATTTTCTCTTATATCTAAAGATGATAAACAACTGATTCACGATAATGATTTATGTTATGGTTTAGAAAATGTTCTCTAAGTGGAATGATAAAATATGGATTATGTTGTAGATTGATAAAGAGATATGATTAAATCATGATATATGGTTGATTATATTGGGATTGACATTTATAAATTGTGGCGTTATCACATGGTGGGAAGATCAATACTTACGGACCACGTGAGGTTAAGGTATATTTATATTAAAAAAGGAGCCGAACTTGAAGCTGTGTATATATTATCGTTAGGTGATAAAATGAAAATTTAAAAATATCACATATTTATATTAGGATGATATTTAAGGTATCGGTTCAACATGTATTCCGTATGTTCGAGGGTTAGTCAATGGACGTCAAATTTAACTAATGCTATAAGGTCATCAGTGGAGTTGGTTGAAAATCTTACATATGAAGAAAAATCAATTTGGATCTTGGATAGGAAATGAATAAATTTTTTGCAGGAAGTCTATTCCGCTAGTTAAAGTTTGTTGGATAAATCATAAAAAAAAAAAAAAAAAAAAAGAGTTATCATTGGCCAAGTATTCAAATATATGCTCTATATCTTAGTGTTCAAATCCTAGTTGATTGAATTTCGTGGACGAAATTCTTTGAAGGAGGTAAGATTGTTATAACCCATTCACTCATAGTCAAAGTCAAGAAAATTATTTAGTCAAAGTCCAAAATTCAATTGGTTAAAGTCAATGTCAAATAGGAATTTAAATGAAATAAATTATTTTATTGGGGTTTAATTTATTATGAAAAATAGTTAAAGGTTTAAAATGGATAAAACTTAATTTTAGGGATCTACTTATATATTATTGGAAGAAAAGGACTAGATGTTATATTAAATTGAAGAATAAGGACTTCCTTTGCAAAAATGAGTTAGTGGAGTCCAGATGTCCAAATTTTAATTCCATTGCCTTGATTTTTCATTTGCATACATATGTATAGAAAATTTTGAGACGGCCGAGAAGAAGATCTGAGAGAAAGGAAGAAAAAGAGAAGGAAAAGAAGGAAAAAAAAGAGAGGAAGAAGAAAGAAGAAAAAATAGAAATTTTTTGCCAAGTTGTTAGAAAATAAGGGCTCTATACTATTAGGCTTGGATTTCTCAATTTTGAAAGGTAAGTAAAAAGTTACTTATTGTCAAATTATGTTTAATTTTATAGTTGTTAGATTTTTAGACTAAATTCAATTTTATTGAAGGGGTTAAATATAATAAATTATGAAATTGAGTAAAGTAAAAGAAAACCTAGTTTTAGTTATTAAAAAGAGTGTAGAAATTGTCTAAATGTTAAATGATTAAGTTTGGGTATCACCTATTTAATTATTGAGATTACTTAAAATAGTTAATTCTTGATTTAAAAGTTATATTATATTATATTTCAGGAAGCGATACGGACATCGGGATAGCGTACCATTCGAGTTAATTTTGGTGTACAAAATTCTGTGAGTGGAAAAATATAAATATTTCTCAAGTATTTATAAATTAAATCTATTATCAAAGTGGGTGCATTTATCTGTACTTATGTGTTCGATTATATGATTATTATGGAAATCTCTTTTATTATGATATATGTGGAATTTCAAGGATTATTTATTGTACATTTGTGACTTGATATATGAGACATGTGATATTGAGATTTGTTTGGTATATGAGATGTGATATTGAGACCGACAAGAAAAGTACCCGTGATTATGTACTTCTTCTAGTTCATAGAGGGGCCTTGGTTGTGCTCTATACTACACTGAGGGGTCGACTGGGAGATGAAGGGGTCGTGACAACGTATATATAGTTCACTGAGGGGCCTTGACCATGTTCTAGAATTGATTATCAGAGGTCTTGAGACTCGCTTTCGTTCACGGAGGGGCCAAAGGCCGGTGGCGAAAGTTCTTAGCCTGAGGGGTGGATTACATATTTTACATTTTTTGTGGATTTTTCAGTATATTTGATGTGATGAGATTATAGCATGATTACCAAATTATATTCATTTCATGACTTGAGATGCTATTTTATCACGTTATGTGAATATATCATGTTTTGACTCTAATTATATGATGTTATCTTGTGAATTATTAAATGATATGAATTCAATTTTTGATAAAAATGTAAAAATGAAAAAGTATAATTATTTTCGAACTTCTCCACTCACTGAACTATCAATTCATATATTTTCTCGTAATTTTCCTACAGGTGGAAATTGATTCTTTTTAGCTGAAAGAGCCTAATGATTTCCAAATGAGAGCCACACGACATGTTGAATATTCTCATATTGATGAAGCACAAAGTAAATATTTTGGGCTCATCGCATTATATTTTACATAAGTATTTGATTTTGTTGCATTTTTTTTGAAATAAGTCATAATTAGCCTTGGTGATAGATTTGACAACTAGTCAGCATTTATTATCGGCGCACGTCACGTTTCGGGTCCACTAGGGTGATTCGAGATAGGTCGTGTCTGGGAAAAGATAGAAGCTGACCAACCTAATTAAACTTCTACATAAATCTAACAACTTCAATGGAGTGAGAAAATTTGACAATAATCGAGTTCCAAGTTTACATTCTTAGGAGCCTCCAAATAACTGGTCTCTACCTATGGTGACTCTTACATGCATCACATTGCACTTCCCAATGTTTCAAATGACAATGCTAATCAGTTAGTAAGGTGTGTCGGGGAAGGCCTTACCTTTTTAAAACTTATAGATAAAAGCCTAGATAAAAATGGGGATTTGGCAATCATCAGAAATGCAATAGATGTTGTATAGATAGGAGTTGATTTAAATTCCAAGTGGCAAGATAAGGATCTCCGCAAAATATGTCTCCATAGCAGAACCTCCAAAATAACATTAGAAGAGCTTTCGAATGAAGCTAAAAGGACAGTTAAGTAGTTCCTCAGAGAAGTAAAAGATTTCCTAATGGATAACCCTCTAACTTGGCCAGTTAAGATTATGGCTGCTAACTCAATGTACCGGATCGGTCGTACTATTTTGCTGGCTAGAGGCAATAAGGAAATTGATGAGGGACTGTTTGACCATTTATCCGTTATGATTGTGGATATATTGGCAGCTTCACTTACAAATTTACCACATGTCATAACTATGAAATGCCACCATAATTCCCAAAAGAAAAGGCAAAAGAGTGTACATAAAGCTGCCCTCCTTCTTGGTGAAACAAAAGAAATTCTAAAAATTCTCCAACAGCGTGAGATACCAAGCTTGGATCCTGATGAAGCAACTTATATTGATGAGTGGCGTACTTTTATCGAGGAAGATAATGGGAATTCTATGGCCTCAATTTCGAGTATTGGAAGTGAAACTCAACAATCCAATGAAGAACATGTAGCTATTGAACTTCACAGCTGAATGCTAGAACACAAGCGAGTAGGCAAGAAAGTTACATAGGTTATGTGCAAACTCTGCATGATTCTTTCATCCTATATATACACTTTGAGCTGTAATAAGCAACATGTTTTATCTTTATTTCCCTAATTATGTTTTATTTAAATTGTCAATTGTAACTATTTGCTAGAAATAAATTAAATGCTAAGGGGAAATTGATCATAAACTAAAAAATGTGAGGACAAAAATGGGAAACTGAATGTTTAAAACTTATTCCTACATTTTAAATTATATTGGAGATAAGGTAGGTGTCATTGACGTGGTTAAAAGCTCTCCTAATGAATTCTGTCCAAGCTCACCATCTTCGAGCCAAATGCATGTCGATGCAATGTAGGCTATACGACACAAATGTAGAGTGTTGGTACACAAGTATTTGGTAGTTTACAAGTTTGAAATGCTCGATAAAGATTGCTAATTCTAGTTAATGATTGTGATTGAGTTGGACAATTAGGATTTTATCTGATTAATTGTGTGATGATGATAATGTTAAATGTTGGAAACTTAAGAGTTAAAAACATAGCACTGTTTCATTTTTACCATGAAACCTTTTTCTTTTTTTGGTTCCAAGTTTGTCACTAAATTCTCTCTCTCTCTCTCTCTCTCTCTCTTTTATATCTCCCGACTAATGGAAAAGCGTCTTGTTGGAAATCGTACTATCTTTTTAAAAGCATTCAAAAACACGACATATAAATCAATTGGATTAAACTAGTTGTATACACTTGGTGTGCATCAAGTTTGACACTCCAAGTGTTTTCAAAATCTGTGCCATTAATTGTTTAAATTGTTATGATGATCAATGTCAAAAAAAAAGCCACATCACAATAATGTCAAATTTAATGTAAAACTTAGTATACATGTAGCTAGATTGAAATAAATCAGGTAATTGGAGATAAAGTAGAATATGGGACAAAATAATAGTCTACAATACCAAGCACATAATATTTATCGTAAATTTCATCAGCATGCTCACTAAACTTTTTTCCTTCGAAAAAAATTGATTACTAAATCAGGGGCGGACCCAGACCTCTAGTATTATGGGGTCAAGATTTTTAAAATAATTTTTTTAATAAACAACACAATATCAATGAAAAGAAGTTTATATGTATTTTGACACTTTGAAAACGTTATATAATTACATCATTATTAATATTATTAAATAAATTTTGCTACTTGTATAGTTTTGTTTATCATTTCATTGGCAAATACTGAGCTAACATTGAGTAAATTAAATTGAATATAGAAATTAAATGAATTGAAGTAAAATTAAAATTTAGTTCAGGAAGTAAATGAAATTCAAATTTAAAGCAAATATAATTCAGAAGTAATTCAAATTGCATTTAATCCGTAACGACCCTAAAAAATTTACGTCATATTTCATGTAAGACTTCCGAATGAAAGAATACAAATTATATTGAAAAATTTATCGTGCAAAAATAATAATTAATTGAATTTTTTAAAAGAAAAACGAGTTAGACGTCTTTTTTGAGGCTACGTTTGATACATATTTAACTATTTTCGATATCCATTTGGATCATTCGATATGAAAACAACATAGTTTTCGAAACAAACTTTTACATGGCATAGACGATTTGTGGATTCAGATAGCACATAATAGCAAACGAATTTTTAAAGTTAGGATATTATCAAAATTCTCAAAATACTAGTTTCAAACGCTATATTTTAACATGTTATAACTTTTGCTATAGTTGACCACTTCGCATGCGATTAATAAGTGAAAAACTAGGTCACGAGCACTTCAAAATGGTATTAAGAACACAATATTTTGACTTCATTTGACATCCCGACGAGTGTATTAAAAAAGATTGTAAAAAAAAGGGCCAAAATTTTGTGGAGTCATTTGACCCATGTGGGTCTTCCCCTGTACTGAATATTAATTTGTCTCAGTTGAATCAGTGAACTCCAATTTAGTTTCAACTAAATTACTAAAGTGCAATTTTGTTTCAAATTTCGACTTGGAAATTGATGAAATTGCTAAAGTGGTAGTCACATCCCAACAAATTTTTCACGTAATCATCACATAACATATCTACTTAATACAATAGCACATCATAAAAGTGTTAAAACACATAAAACAGACCTTTTTTAAAACTTTTTAATCTAGAAACATTGTTCCGGAATAATGATGAAAAGCTTATTATTTCTATTTATAAAAATACTAAGTTGAGCCGTAGAAAGAAAATATGGAATAATAATGAAAAGCTTAGATTAAAATGGCTTGATTTATGTAAAATGTCTCAGATGTCAATACTATGATTATATTTTTTGTAAACTTGACAATGGAACCTATTTTTTACCACTTCCAAAAGATGAATTGAGCAGTAATTAGTTTTATTCTGCACTTTCTCATGAGGAATAGTTTGACCTTCTAAAGTCATGAACCACACACTATCTTATCTTAATTCTAAGCGGAAAATTTTGTTCTGATGCGATGTCTCTTCAGTGCATCTCTTTCATGATTTATTGTCACAGACCCACAGTCCATTATAGTTACATTTTGGTGAATTGTCTATATCCTTTGCCAGGAAAAATACAGTGCAAAAATTACATTCGGACACTAAAATGTGCATGCAATTATTTTGCAAAATGAAATTGAATAGAATTTTCATTTATAATGATGTAGAAAAATGATAATTTATAAAGAGATAAAATGAAATTAGGTATGCTGAATGCAAATCTTCTTAAGGTATATTTGACCCTTGCACTATTGTTAACAGGATCAAACATAGATGTCTATATCCCAAGATCCAACATTCTTCCAAAATTAATAAAATATAATATTGATTTTGTTTGATGAACTAAAGCTTAACCCTACTCTTCTAAACTTGATGATATCAAATACTAAAATATCAAACACCAAACCTTAAAAAATAAGTTGAAAATTTCTCTGTTGAAATTTGGAGAGAGGAGGAATTTAGAAATCAATTGTTTTGAGATTAATTTGGTGGGTAGAAAATAAAAATAAGGGGATCTAATTCATGGATTTCAATCTGAAACGATTGCATCTTTTGATACAAATACGTTTGGACCATTAGATCACACCATGTGGTGATGGATAGATCGCACCCTACACAAAGGTTTATGACTTTTCTTTATACACATCTTGCACTTGAATAGTCATACCTAATCATAACAAACACAACTCTTCAATATGCACGTGTTGCATTTAAAAAGTTGTATCTAGTAATCACACCCAATAGAAACTTAATCCAATTCACATGTATTAAGATCATTAAACCATTAATTCCAACTGTAAGGAAAATTCTACTTTGGGGAAGACTTATCTCCAGTTGCCTCAAATTTTCATTTTTTCTTCTGCATCACGTATATCGGATGGTTCAGGGAAATTTAAGAGTTTCTTTCTCTGTCTTCTTGAGTAGGATTATTTTATATTTGAAATCTTAACTGTTCCATCCAACTTTAATTTGGTGCAATCACATCTCTCATAGACATTAAATATTGATGGCAGTTTGATGTATCTTTTGTTTTTAGTTAACTAGTCAACACTGAAAGTCCATTGCATGTTAATATAAAATACTGTAAAAGTAATATTTGAATATGCGTGAATGTTAAATAATTTAGACATAATACTAGGAATATATACATGACAATGAATGTAAAATTATTTATTTGATTTCTCGCCCTTGTTCGGTTCAATTATTTTCAAAATACATTTTCCCTCTCTTATTTTCAACCACACACTCTTCAATAAAATAATATTGCACGCAAACATAAAACTTTTTTTATTTCTTAGCCACAAATTCTCCATCAAAATACTATTCAAAAATGCATTATTTCCAATAAAATAAAATAAAATGGAGCTCAAACATGTTCCATTTAAATAAAACTGGATAATAATTAGCATACATGGACGTGAATAATGAAATGCATTTGTAAATGTAAAATTCTACTTAACTTACTATTAGAATTAATAACACTGAAATGCATAAATGAAAATGAATATTAATTAAATCAATGTGAAGTTAATTATTTGAGAATTAATAGTACGGAATCCATACATTAATAAAAGTATACGGGTAAAATGAATCTATCAAATGTACATGTATATTGATGGTAACTAAACGGTTGAATAAATTTAATATATATTGAAAAATGAAAAGTAAGGTATTATTAAAATAATTAAATTATAGTAGGGCTGAAATTGTCTATACACATTGTTGGAAAAATATGGTGCAATTTTTTTTTCGGACACTAAAATGTGGATTCAATTATTTTGCAAAATGAAATTGGACATAATTTTAATTTATTAAAAATGTAGGGAAAAAAAAAAAGGAATTTGTAAAGAGATGAAATGAAGTGAGGTAAGTTAAATGCAAATCTTAAGACATATTTGGTCCCTGCACAAGTGCTAATAGGATCAAACGGACGTTTGTATCCTAAGATACAACACATCTTTCAAAATTAATACAATACAATATAAATTTTGTTCTACGAATTGGGAGGTAGAGGAAGAATTTAGAAATAAATTATTTTGAAATTAATTTGGACGGAAGAAAATGACATCAAGAGGGTTCAATTCATTTTAATGTGTCCGTTCGGAATGACTTCATTTTTTGGTACTAATTCATTTGGATCATTAGATCACACCATGATGTATGGTCTAATTCGCACCATACACAAAAAGGTTTATAACTTCTCATTAGGCACCTCATTTACTTGAATGGTCACACCCAATCAGAAAAATCATGACTCGTCAATATGCACCTGTTGCATTTGAAAACTTGTGCCTAATCATCGCACCAAATATAAACTTAGAGCCGGTTTGTCTCCCTTTATTTTAAAAATTAAAGAGTTTTGAATAATAGTTTTGGAGAACGTATAGTTATAAAGTAATGAAATTTTATTAGTTTGTGTGGAGAATATTTTATTGTATAAATGTGTGGTAGAGAATGATATTGTAGCATACAATTTAAATTTTTTAAGGTTGACAAACGGGGGCTTATTCCAATTCACATTATTAAATCACTAATTTCAAACATCCTGGAGTCTGCAAAAGAAAAATTTTGCACTAGGGAAGACCTGTCTCTTGTTCTCTCAGTTTTTCTATGTTTTCTTCTGTATCACATTTCTAGGATGGTTCAAGAAGACTTATTGTTAATTTCTTGGTCTTCTTGAGTCAGTTAATCTTATTTTTGAAATCTTAATAGAGGTGCAATCAAATCTCACGTAGAGATTAAATATTGATGGTGATGAGATGGTATCTTTCATTACCTAGAAATACACTGCCTAATCAAGTCGTGGTTGCAAAATTTGAAAGTATATGCCACTTGAATAGGATTGGAAGATGACGATTTATTTTCAATTTTGCAACCACGACTAGATTAAATGGCATATTTATCTAGTTGTAAGACACGTCAAATTAACACATTCACACAAGATTGGAATGTAAAATCTCGTAAGAGGACTAATGGAATGTCTAAAATTTCAAGTAAATTATGTTTGGCGATCTGAGTTAGACGAATTAAAGTTGAGTGGTTTGATTGAGATATCTTTGAAAGCTTAGTTACAATAATGAAATTATCATTTCCTAAACTGTTAGAAGACTTGGACTGCCCTTTGAGGACTCAACTGTTTAGAACTTTTTGAGAACCACAAAAAACAAATTTAGAACAATTGAAAGACTTCAAGAAAGCTTAACAAAATCTTTTGATCAAAATATTCAAAAATTTTATATTAAAGACTAATTTAAAATTTATGTTACGACAATTAAGAAGTGGTTACAATTAATGTTAAATAACTTTTTTCTAAAATTAAATATTATAATTATTAAAATTAATTTTTTCTCAAAATGATATATGTTATTGGTAGCGTTGGCTTGATTGTGGATGGTCCTGATAATTGATGAGGAATGGAAAAATTAGTCCATTAAATAGCACGGTGGAAAACTAGAGAGAGCTCAATTTCAACACCCAACCAAGACCATGTGCCGAGTCAACTTGTCATAACATTGCAAGGAAAATTGAAGCGAAGGTCTCTAACTTATTGAATTGGTGGAAACAGATCCTGAATTTTTTTTTTCAATAAACATTAAAACTCAAAATTCAATAAGTAAAAATGACATTCGCGAAGAGAGAGAGGAAAAAGAAGAAGAAGAAGAAGACGATGTAAAAAGCTGTCTACATTCAAAAAAAATATTTTAAATGGAGTGACTCAACAAGATTCCTTATGCATCATTAGATGTGATTTATTTTTAAGGAAATAAAATACATGTATGTTGGAAAATTTTTGGGTACAAACTCATTTGGATCATTAGATAATACCATGATGGTCTAGATTGCATCCTACACAAATGTGACTTTTATTATGCACCTCTTGCATTTGATTAGTCATACACCATTCGAAAAGGATAAAGCCACTTATACATCATAATTGTACATCATCCTTGTTGGCAAGATTTGATTTGAAAAAAAATTTATTTTTTTAAATTGTCCAATGGTATGTTGCCATGTGGCACAATTTTTTTGAAAAAATGATGTACAAGCAGATTGATTCAAAAAATCATGACTCTTAGATATGCACTTATTGTATTTGAAAAATCTCATCTAGTCATCTCATTCAATGGAGACTTCATTCAATTCACACATATTAAGATAATTAAATCACATTTATTAAACCATTAAATTCCAACATCCATGGTGTTTGTGAAATAAAATTTTACATTGTTCTCTCAGTTTTTCTTTGTTTTCATCTGCATCACATCTCTTCTCGGATGGTTCAAGAACACTCGAGTTTCTTTCATTGTTTTCTTCAATATCACATTGTCTGCTTAATTGGTCCACCCAACTTTAATTTGGTGCAATCACATATCATGTGGACATTAAATATTGATAGCAATTCGATGTTTCTTCCATTTTTAGGTAATATACAGCCTAATCAAGTCATGATTGCAAAATCCGAAAGTATTTGCCATTTGAATATAATTTGGAAGAACACGATTTATTTTCAATTTTATAGCCACAACTATAGATTAAGTGACAATAGTTGTAAGACTTGTAAGACACGCTAAGTTAATGTTCACGAAGGATTGAAATTTTAAGTTTAGTAAGAAGACATTAGAACGACTAAAATTTCAAGTAAATTGAAGTTTGATGATCTCATTGAGATAAATTAAAGTATAGTGACTTAATTGAGATCTCAATGAAAGTTTAATGATTTTCTCACATCATTTTAAATTTTAATTGAATTTATCACATAATATCAGCTAGATCAATTTTATAGCAATAGTAATGCAAGATCATATTATTCTTTTGAGAACCATGACAAACGTTCTTAGAAGAAAATTGTAAGGCTTTAAGAAAGCTAAACAAAAACTTTAAAAAAAGTTTGATCAAGATATTCAAAATTTGTATATTAAAAATTGCTTTAAAGTTTATCTCACGAAAATTAAGAAGTTACAAAATGTATCTTTCTAAAATTAAATATTAAATTTATAAAAATAAACCATAATTGGCTTCATTGTGGATGGTCCCAATAAGTATGAGGAATGGACAAATTAGTCCCGCAAAAAGCATGGTAGAAAACTATAAATGGGTCAATTTTCCACACCAAAAACCGTACGCATTAGGAATACCAAGTCTCTATTGGGTTGGTGGAAATAGATTCCAACAAATAGAAAGGACAGAGAAAAAACCAGACGTGAAAAAAAACAGACATTAAGCCCCAGTGTTTTTTCCCTTTTTACCCAAAAAAAAATGCGTTCTTTCTACCAACATAGGGTCCCACATGCTGACACCCATTTGAAATTGACGAGTTTTCCACCTCTCATAATTTTTACTGATAGTAAAGGAACTGGAGTGTAAAAATCTGTCAGTGGAATGGACAGGTAACGGCACTATTTTGTCTAAAATGGGAGTGGAAAGTGGGCAACACATAGGGGCTAAAGTTAAAAAGCAAAAGCCGAGAAATAGAATGGACAGAGGAAAAAACAGACACGTGAAACTTTATGTCCTGATTCAGTCTCGACCCCCATTTTGTAAAAATGAAAATTGGTAGAATAGTATTTTTTTTAAAATGAATTGTTGAAATAAAAGGAAAATTTTTTGGTTTATATGTAATATTATTTTATAGAAGAATATGTGGTTGAAATTAGGAGAGAAACAAGACTTATATTTCCTTATGCACCATTCGATGTGAATGACTAGGACAGATTGATTGGTATGTTTGTGAATCACAAGATTAAAAGTTTTTGGGAGAGAAATAGAATGAATTTCGGAGACAAGTTAATGGATTCAATTCAATGCAGCGCGCTATGTAACAGATTGAATGAATGCAGGGATGCCTGTGACTACGTTTATGATGAAATCGATTATATACAAAACAAATTGGAGACCCCAATGCCATGGATTGGCATGTATATTGCAGCAGCTTCTGTACTCTGCTCCCTTGCAATGGCAGCTGATGCCTTCCATGGTTTTCAAAGTAAAAGGCTATGGTTCCCATGTAAGTTCTTATCTTTCAATGCCATGTCTTTGACACTATTAGCTGTCTCATTGAAACTACCAGTGGATCTTACTACTAATATGTTGGGGCTTCATGAAATCATTGCACGGGTTAGTAGCCTTGTTTTCATGTCAACTGCGATGTCAAATTTTATAACATCTTTGGGATCTATGGACGATAATGAAATGCTAATGTTTGTATCCACCATATTCACATGAGTCATTATGTTTATATTGATGGTACTGGCGAAGAAATTGTGGCAACGGGTTTTATCTTTACTTCACTTGCTATGTTTGGTTCTTCTGCTTTGACCGCTCTAACTACCATAAGTTATACAGAATTAGAGTACCAAGAAATGCTCAAAATAGATTTAGATGAAGAAGAAGTGGTCGGGTCAAAATTTCCAGTTGACAAATTGAGACTAGTGGTAAATAAATATTGGATGATGGTAGTAACTGGATGCCCCCAGTTTGTAATGGCACGTAGTGTGACTTACACTGCTTCAGGATTGATGTGTGTATTAGTTGCTCTCACTTTAGCAGAAGTTCACATTCGGATGTAAATAGTATACCAAGGAGATGAGATGACTTATTCTGCCTACAAATGGTCAATTAAATGGATTCTATATTGTTAGGTCTAAAGGTGTAATTGGCGATTCTATAGACAAAAGGACTAAATTGTAAATTTGTAAAAGTCAGGGACTCAATTGTACAATGTTATAAAATTCAAGGATTTAGGGTACAATTTAGCAAAGTTGTGTGGTAGGGACTAGGGTTTGAGTGTTAGGTTAAAATCAAGAACATGGCGTCGGAGGTTCGTTAGCTGTTCTCTGCCATCGCTCGAGCGAAAAGAAGCAGAATGGACGTCGCTCGCTCTTTGCCCGGACTTCGCTCGAGCGAAGTACTGTTGCTCGCTCTCCACTCGCTTTTCGCTCGAGCAACAATGTTATATGGAAAATCGTATTTTTGATTTTTGGAAAGTTTGACACGGCCTAGAACTCCAAATTGCCCCAAACTATAAATACAAAGGCCGTGAACGAAAATAGGATGTTGCTTCATTGTACTGTCATATTAGAACACTTTCATATCATTGTGAAAAGATCCAAGAACACAACCAACTGGAGAATTTACCAATCTTATTCTTGTGATCTGGCAACCAATATTTTGGGGAAAAACATCAAGTTTGTGAAGACAAAACACCAGTACTTCTTCATCTGTTAAGGAAGGGACTCTCTCAAAGGGGGATTGAGGGAGGTGGACGACAAGCACAGGAATTGGATAAGAATATGAGGTTCTTGGAATTCCACTTGGTGATACAATCAGCTAAAGACCAGGAGGCTGCATTGGACAGCAGATTGGGCTGCAGGTGGTAGATCGGAAAGCTAGCAAGAGACTAATAGGTCTACGGCAGTAGATCGTGAGACTAGAACAGCGGGTCTGACTGGGTACGGAGTTTGACAGAACTTGTACTGACTGAATTGGTATAGTGGAACTTACTGGCTTGGTCCCGGAGTTTTACCCACGTTGGGGTTTCTCCGTCATCATATCGTGAGTTGTGTTTTTTATTATATTATTTACTTTACGCAAACCGACAGTTCAGCATAGGAATTAACTGGACTGTATGTTTAATCACCTAGATAATTAATTATAGTGATGTGTTGCTTTGATTAATCAATTCCACAGTGAGGTCGAATAATAAATTGTTTGGAACATAAACTTGGCAATATTTAAAACTTGAATTTGACGTAACATAACGTTCTTCGTGAATTTCCAAGTGGTTGTAGAACGTTCCCTGAACTTTCATATATGTTCTGTCAATTGGAGTGGCATTCGGTACTATCGCCCCTGCATTCAGATGGTTTAATGCAGCTTGGTATAAATGTTCAGATTTAAGCAGGAAAAGCTTCAAAAATGAGATGAAAATCGAGACTTATTGGATTCAAGGACTTGTGGACTGGAGAGAAAGCTCATTACCTTTACAAGTTCGACACCACAAGTGGAAAAAATTTCTTCATTCCCTAAGAAGACTAGTTCTGAATTGCTACCTTGGAGTACAGATTCTAATGGATTAGGCAAGCAAAATTGTTCTTCTCATTTCCGCCTCATTCTTCCTCCACATCAAGAAGCTGAAGATATATGTTATTGGTGCTTCTAATAATAACGGAGGATCAGAATCTGGTGGCGATGCACAGTTGGACCTTACTCGTTATGTTATTCTACTTCCAGGAGAACCTGGAATTCCCAAAAAGACTCTCAAAAACTTCTGGAATGAGGTGGACAAGATGACGGAGAAAGGGAAAAGACAGAAGCCGATCAACCTAATTGAATTTCTACATAAATCTAAAAACTTCAATGGGGGTAGAATTTGACAACGATCGAGTTCCACGTTTACATTCTCAGGAGCCTCCTAACAGCTGGTGTCTACCTTTGGTGACTCTTACATTCATCGCAATTGCACTTTCCAACTTTTCAGATGACAGTGCCAATCAGTTAGTCAAGTGTGTCGGAGAAGGCCTAACCTTGTTAAAATTTATAGATAAAAGCCTGGATAAAAATGGGGATTTGGAAATCATTAGAAAAGCAGCAGATGTTGTATGGCTAGGAGTTGATTTAGATTGCAAGTGGCAAGATAAGAATCTTCGCAAAATTAGTCTCCAAAGCAGAACCTCCAACGAACCACACTACACCAAAAACAGGTTTTCGCAACAGGCAAAAAATGTTGCGAAAGACTTACGGCAACGTTCAGGCGTGTGCTGCAAACCTTAATGTTGCTGTAGAGTATAAATATACGACAACATTCATTGAACGTTGCCGTAAACCTTTATGGCAACGTTCGTTGAACGTTGCAAAATAAGGATACAACAACATTCTTTGAACATTGCAAATAACCTTTTTGCAACATTCAAAGAACGTTGCCGTAGGTCATTTACAATTTTCTTTTTTTTTTAACGTTGCAAAAAGATTATTTGCAATGTTCAAAGAACGTTGCCGTAGGTCATTTACAATATTTTTTTTTTCCTATTTGTATAGCTATTGACCAAATCAACCACAAAATAAAAAAGAATTTTTTGGCTTGCATAAAACTGATTTAATTTTATTATATCCATACCAAATAGATAAAACATATCATTATAATAAATCGAAGAAAATTTTTTATTTGCATATTGCCCATCAAATAAACATCTTACACTCCTCTTAAACAAAAGAAAATTATTGTATAAAAGAAGATAATTTACAACTTGCTGTTTTCAAACTGTTGGGTTGGCTAGCTCTCAAAAATCCTCCGCGTTGCTTTCTTCTTGGCCTGCATCTTTCATATAGAAAAGAGCCTCCCACCTTGAAGATACTTGATACTTCGCCGTAATGCAATCTTTTTCTTTTAAATCTTCTTCTTTTAATACACATTATGGCAGAGATTCATAACGTTTAATGAACTCCATATCGTTTGCTAAATCAATACCTCAGGTGACCTTCGCTGGCAATGGATGCATCCAGTTTTGGAGTTCCATTACGTGCTGCTTCTTGCTGTTCCAAAGCTTTTGATTCAAAATATTCAAGCCATGCAGCAGCATCCTGCAATTACATGGTATATCAGTTACCCTTTCATAACATTCTTCAAAATTAATTACCTATTGATATGCATCTATTTGTAAATCAAAGCTAGTACATTTATGTATTTGAAGATGCTACTTCCCATAATAATGGGCATAGAAGTGCCTGACGGAAATTTTAGTGAGCATAAATATCTTTGACATGAAGAAGAGTTACTAGTTAAATAACTCTCTGTTATCTTTCAGTAATATAAGCCTCATTCTTTCCCTTTCCCTAGCTTTTCTTGTATCAAATAAGGTATCAAAAGGTATACTTTCCTTAAGAAAACTCTTTATCTTCTCCTTCCACCACATGGACAAGACATAGCTCAAAACAGAAAAACCAGAGTACAAGTGTAGCCTGATGGTTATAGAATTTACTGTAAACCAGTAAAGGTAAACCATGAGAGAGAATTTTGTAATTACCTGACTACAAAGATCCTCTGCTCCCAGTTTATCTTGAAGAATTTGTAATGTAGTTTGTTCATGTTGCACACTGAGGGAATATGCGTCCATTAATGAAAGAGTTATGGCTTATCCATAATGATGACTGGAACATATAAGAGGAACCTATGATATTGATAGAAGATTAAGATAATTAGAAAAGAGAAGAAAGGCTAGTGCTGTTAGAAGACTCTACACAAGGAGTGTAATAACAAACATGATCCGCCAGAATATTGTTTTCTAGTGCTTTTAAAATTTCAATCCGCCAACTTTTCCCCAGCATGTCCAATAAACAAAGCTGGACAGAAACTATTGAGAAAAAGCATAAAAGTAAGTTATCATTTAGCATTCTCCCAAAACCCAACTCAATGAAGTAAAATTTTTAAATTACTGCAAAGATACGATTCGTGATTCTATAGAATGATGGATAGTTAATCCATAAGCATAAAGGAAATAGTTAGGTATTGCACAAAATAAGTGAAACATGTGTCGTGATTCAGTAGTGAGACGGAATAGTTAATGAACCAACATACATTAAATAGTTTAATATGCACTAAAAAAAACAAATCAGCAGGTTTACGAAATCAGCCTCTTTCAGTTCTGTGCCAGTGCGAGGTTCCCCTTCCAAATCACATGGTTGATAGGTCATTGACCCATTCTATTTTGAGCTATGTTGACTGATGAAGGCTAATCCATCATCTAGCAACAAGTTTGCACTCAACCTTATCTATCGCTACATTTATCAAAACATCCAAATTTAAAATAAGGCTCAGTACAAAATTATTGATTAACGTAAATTCAAGAAAAATATTAGTTCATTTTAATATGATATAATATTTTTTTATTTGTTTCTTAGTATCCTACCAGATTTACATAATTAAATGTCTCATATAATGCAACATGAATTATTTTATAATAATAGTAGTAGTTTAAAAGTTAATCAGGTACCATTTTATAATTTTTATTATTGTTGCTTGAATTTTATGAAATCATAATCGTGGCTAATAGCCTAATACCCCTTTCAAAGGACATTAGGGCCTTGCCAGAAAGTTGGTGAAAATAATTAGAAGACAAATCTTTTCGCAGACAAATGAGATTCATTTTTTGAAGAAATTGGGTGACAAATTTTGGCTCTTGAAAGTGGTATAAAATTTTATTAACAGAGAATATACATATATAATGATATTTTATATATACATACACAACAAAAACATACAAATATACATAGCCATTCGAGAGGGCTAATCTCTCTGCACTCTTTACTACTCAATTTTCTCTCCCTTTCCCAGATCCCGCCTTCTCACATTTATAGGAATCCTAAACACTAACACAATGCATGGATGCAACGGGATTGAACCTGGCAGATGGACACCAGATAAGAGGAAGAATCACAATCTTTTGGATGCAATAAGTAGGAACACAATCCATGTATATCCAAAGAGCAGGGTAGCCATTATGACTACACTAGACAATAAATCAGAAACATACTTTGAAACTCAAAATCAAGCAGTGAAAAGGAAAATTATAAGTATCTTAAATTTTTTAGGGTAAAAATCACCAACCAGAAAATTAATGGTATTTTTAAAAGATAAGTTTTGGCGTAAAAATTAAACAAATTACAACAGATAACGCTTCGAGAATTGTCCTTTTCACTCAAATCAACCAGTGAAACAGAAACATCAGCCATTTCAAGTAAATATAATAAACATTAATTTGTAACAATCCGAGAGAGCAATAGACAAATTTTAGACTGTACAGTGCACGAAGTGGAGTAGGTCGGACGATTGCAGTTCAGCGGGGGGTTTGTAACCGGACCGGAGGTGACTGGCGAGAAATAGGCGAGTGAGCCACCGTGTAACGGCGTCTAACAGCAAATTCCGTTCCAGTGAAGCAAGTATCAGTTAGGGCAGTGAAGCGCAGCTATGCAGCAGAGAATGGGGGGAAAGCGTGAGAAAGCGTTGAAGATTTATTACCACGAAATGCTTGTGGCGGCTCCCAGAGACGACGGCATCCACTGCCATTAAGGGGAAAAAGAGTATTGTAAGAGAGGAAGTGATGAGAGACGACTAAGAGGCAGAGACGATGGTGAGGGAAGAAATTAGGTTTGTGGTTGTGTTTTAGACTTTGGAGGCTAAATTTACGTCTTTTAACAAACTAACCGGGTCCGGGTCGGGTCGGGTTCAATGGCAACGTTCAATGAACATTGCTAAAACTGATCAACGACAACATTCATTGAACGTTGCTAAAACTAACAACGGCAACGTTTATGTGAACGTTGCTGAACTTATTAATGGCAACATTCAACGAATGTTGCTAAAACTGATCAATAACAACGTTCAATAAACGTTGCTAAAACTGATCAACGATAACGTTAATTGAACGTTGCTAAAACTATCAATGGCAACGTTCATTGATTGTTTCAAAAACACTATAGCAACACGCATTGCACGTTGCAAAAAAGAAAATAACAGCAACGGTCTGTGAACATTTGCAAAATAGTTTTTTAGCAACATTCATAAAAAAAAAAAAAAAAAAAGACGTTAAATCTTAATTTTGTCAACCAATGGCAACATACATTTGCTGAACGTTGCAATAGACCCTTTTTAGCAATGTGCAATTAATGAATGTTGTCTTTTACATGTTGCAAAAGGCCTTTTTTCTTGTAGTGCCATTAGAAGAGCTTTCCAGTGATGTTGAAAGTACTGTTAAGAGGTTCCTCAGAGGAGAAAACAATTTCCTAATGGATAAACCTCTGAATTGGCCAGCTAAGATTATAGCTACTAACTCAATGTACCGGATTAGTCGAACTATTTTGGTGGCTAGTGGTAATAATGAAACCGATGAGGGACTATTTGACCATTTATCCATTATGATTGCGGATATATTGGCAGCTTCCCTTACCAATTTACCACATGGTATAATTACAAAATGCCACCATAATTCCCTAAAGGAAAGGCAAAAGAGTGTTCGTCAAGCTGCTCTCCTTTTTGGTAAAACAAAAGAAATTCTTCAAATTCTTCAGTAGCGAGAGATACCAAACTTGGATCCTGGTAAAGCAACTTATATTGATGAGTGGCGTACTTTTATTGAGGAAGATAATGGGAATTCCCTGGCCTCAATTTCAAGTATTGGAAGTGAAACCCAACAATCCAATGAAGAACATGTAGCTATTGAACTTGAGAACCTACGCTAGCAGGCAACAAAGTTACTTAGTTTACGTCCAACCTTTGCATGATTATACCATCCTCCTCCTTCTATGATTAGCATTGTTTTTTCAATTATCTTGTTTTATTGTTGTGTTGTTATTCTTGCTTTGTCCCTCGGTTGTTATAGAGTGTGAATGTTATTCATTCTGGATTTTCTTCTGAGGATGAGTTTATCACTTCTTATTTGCACTTTTCATCCATGATATGGATTTCTCTCAGACCTCTTTGAGCTGTAATAAGCAATGGGTTTTATCTTTATTTCCATCATTATGTTTTATTTAAAATATTGATTGCAATTATTTGCTGGAAATAAATTAAATGCTAAGGGGATTTTGATCATAAACTAAAAAATGTGTGGACAAAATGGGAAAACAAATGTTTAACACTTTTTCCTACTTTTTAAATTATATTGGAGATATGGTAGGTGTGATTGACGTGTTTAGAAATGCTCCTAATGAGTTTTGTCCAAGTTAAACATACTCGAGCCACATGCATGGCGATGCAAAGTAAGCTATGGGGCACGAATGGAGAGTGTTGGTACACAAGTATTTGGTGGTTTACAAGTTTGAAGTACTCGATGAAGATTGCTAATTTTAGTTAATAATCGTGATCGACTTGGACAATTGGGATTTTATTTAATTAAACATTGATGATAATAATATTAAATGTTGGAAAATTAGGGTTTAAAACATAGTTCGTTGCCTACTTTATATCAATGTTTCATTTTATTTTTATTTTTTGCCACGAAACAATTTTTTTTCCCAAGTTTGTCACTAAATTTTAATTTTTCTTTTATCTCTCGAGAAATGGAAAAGTGTCTTGTTGGACGTTGTATTGGGAATCTACTTAATAATGCACAGCGGAAAATAAAATAAGTTTTGATTCCCACCAAGAATCTCTTTGTGTTTAGATAGATATTGTACATTTCTTTAATTCTGCAAATTCATTTGCTGTTCTTTTGTTCCAATAATCTTGATCTGTCACCCACAATTGTTCAATTGTCCAGCCTCTAATGAAAATCCACATATGGAACAAGATTGAAAGAGAACCAGTGTTTACTTTTCTTGTACTAACGAGAAGAATGAAGAAGTCTCTCTAATTCCAAACCCTAGCCACTTATTTATATATAAGCCCAAACAGGCTTAACCCATCTCCTGACCCAGTCCAATATTCAATTAACTCATTTAATTTAATTCGGTCCATGAATTAATTAATCTACGTAATTAATTTAGTCAACGCTTGTTAAATTAATTGATCGATAAATCTCAATCTTCTAGTTCTCCTTTTGTTTGTGGCTCATTAGGTTCCCAATTACGATGTCTAACGACGTGAAATATTATTTTGATCTAATCTAAATTGATAAATCAAAACATCCTTTTAGTTTATCACAGATCCACATTCACCGTCGCAGATTAACATTTAACAATGTGTCAAGGCAATACATGTGATGAGAAATGTCACATGGTATGACAAAATCAATCTCGTTCGTTTACTGTGAAGTTATAATCTATTCGTCAATATGATCTAATCAATTACGAGACATGGAAGTATGTTAATCCTGATTATTGATCATAACGTTCATTCCACTATTAAGTAAATATAAATCGAAAACTCATTTTCGACTTCTGAATATACCTTGGCCAAAGATTTCGTTATCGACTTAATTGAATGAAATGTAGATCATAATCTCTTACTATTTAAGAGTGACAAATCCTCTTTTGGTCATTCACAACTTTCATACAATTCTTGATATACTCGAACAATGTAATATTAGCGGCCCTTGGCAAAGCAACATCCAACACCACCAAAGTATAACTGTCCTCATATAAGGCACCATGATGACCTCAAGTCAAATGACCAATTTTACTACCTAACGTTAGAGATTAACCACTGGTGCTCAGATAGTTATCCATGTTGAATCTCTCAACGTGTCTCCAATGTTTTGTTCTATAACTGTAGAATCCCGAATTTTTTTAATTAATTCGTATATATTTTATTTACCATTTAATAGGAATGCAATGTTTGGTTAAGTCCTTATGCAAGTTAATTGATTATCTCTATAGTTGTTTTAGATCTATATGGACATCTTATTAGTTGAGGGACCGAAGTGAAAATAAATATCGAATTCTTTTATACTTTATTAAATGGGCCAAATAGTTAACTATTGAAGAAGTTAGATTACCCTACCAATATTGGGTTCATTTTGAAGCTCATAATAAATGGCGAATTATGGACTCGGGAAGAATTTAATTTGAATAAGTTAAACTCGAGTTATAGCCAATTAAGAAAAACTACTTAGTTAATAAGATTAGTTGCCAATTCGGACTAAATTACTGTATTAATATTAGGCTCACTAGATAGCTCGTAATTAATCATATATATTAGACTCGAGAAAAATTTGTTTTGGATAAGTCGGGGCCAAGAAATTATCGTTTAAAGAAGTTGATGGAAGAAAAAGAAAATTAGTTTTCAATTTAATTAAAGTCTTCGAATGAAATCGTGTTGTTGCCAAATTTTTTTTTTTTTTTTATCTTGTAATTGTGTATCTTTGTAGGCATGGTAGGTAAGGTAGGCTTTATTTTAATATTAGTTTGCTTTGATTTTGGAGAAAGAAAATGGTAGGTTTTACGTCTTTGCCTTGATTTTGGTGAGTTGTCAATTAGTTGTAATTTAATATCAATTAAATACTTAGTTTTTTGAGAATTTATAAGAGGAGCATATCACGTGGAATTTGAACTTTTTAATTGATAGGAATTATGCATGCAATTTATACACTTTTTTTCACGTGTCCATAGAATTATGCAATCATTGTGTCTCTTGCCAAAAATCTAATAAGGAATCTCCTAATTAGTTTATATCAATTAGGGAATTGGACCAAATTCTGGGAAACTTTGGACGAAATTTTTGGGGTAATTAACCGAAATTTTTGTGATTTGTTCTAAAGTGATCACACCACACCACTTTTGTTCTACTATATATATGACATAAGACCTAAAGCGTTTTACAATTAATTCCTCATTCTGCAGTACGCTTCAGTCGTCCATTATCTCTCCCTCTTTAAAATATTCCTCCATATTATTAAGATTTTTTTTAAGGCTTTGGAATTGCAATCACGTTTTTTGCAATTTTGTCCTCCACTTTCATCTTCAAAAGGTGAGATGCTCAGTGCTATTAGTGGTTTTTCCACATCTTTTCAAATGTGTTATTATGTATGAATTTAATTACTTATATTCAGGCTCCTAGGGGAGAAATCATGATATATTTTAAGGCACAATTTAGCCTTCACGTTATTTTGCAGCGCTTGCTAGAATTATCATTTGTCATGGTATGATAATTCTCATTGTATATTGATAAGAGAATTTATTCGTAATTTCATATTTGACTTGAATATGGAGTAGCAATTATCTCATTGAGTATAATTCATTATATTCATCCCCTTTATTTACAATTTTCAGGTAAGAATTAGTATACTGGACGGCGGTGAATGGATTTGCTATTGGACCAACGACTCATCGTTCATGAAGTACTTTAACTTTCAGAAACACTAGAATTTTAATAATAGTGGGTTTTTTTTTTGACTCAATTGTGAGTACTTTAAAAATTTCAATTAGTTCTAATTGTTCTAATAATGTTTGATGAATGATATGTTTTCAAACATTCCGCATATTTTAAATTTATCTTTTGATTAAACGTTATTCAAATTATTTTTTTTTACAGAATTTTTTGTTATATTAAAACTATTTATTTCAAGCCCTCTGATATATTTATGTTTCGAAACGTTTCAGGTTATTAGAATTCGGGGCGTTACAATAACAAAACATCTATGCGTTCATTTAAGTATTATCACACTTTAGTTTATGAGATCAGCTACTTACTTTACAAATAATAAATGCCACACGTGGTGATCCATCCTAAATAACGATATTCGTTTCTCGTTATTACTTACGACCACGGACAATTTAAGATTCAATCATATATAATTTGTATCTCATAATCACAACTCCTTATGATTAACAAATTATCAATATTTGAATTTATGGACTCTATTATTTAATTTAATTGAATATTAATTAAATAATAGATCTGTCATAAGATTACATCAATTATATATTAAAAGTGATTATGTCCAAAGTTGATTGGACCTAGGCATAACACTTACACATTGTACTATCATTTTGAAAGTATTCGAAAGCACAACATAGAAATCGATTGGATTAAACTAGTTGTATACACTTGGCGTACATAAAATTTGACACTTCAAGTGTTGCCAAAATCCGTGTAATTGATTATTTAAAGTGTTGTGATGATCAATGTCTAAAAAAATGCCATCTCATAAGAATGCAAAAACTTTGTGTACATGTAACTAGATTGAAATCAATTGGATAATTAGGGATAAAATAGAATATTGGACTAAATAATGGTGTACGATACCACCAACATAATATTTATTGCAAATTTCATTAGTGATACTCACTAAATTGATTACCGAATTTTAATTTCTCTCAATTAAATAAGTGAAGTCCAATTTAGTTTCAACTAAATCACTAAAGTGCAATTTTCTTTCAAATTTCGACTTGGAAAGTGATGAAATTGCTTAACTAGTAGTCACATCCCAACAATGTTTTCACGTATTCATCACATAACATGCCAACTTAACACAATAGCACGTCATAAAAGTCTTAAAAACACATAAAAAAGACCTATTTTAAACTTTTTAATCTAGAAACATTATTACGGAATAATGATGAAAAGCTTATTATTTCTGTTTATAAAAATACTAAGTTGAGCTGTAGAAAGAAAATATGGAATAATAATGAAAAGCTTTAATTAAAATGGCTTAATTTATGTAAAATGTCTCAAATGTCGATATTATGAAAGATCAAAGACGGATATAGGGAGGGCTAGGCTGGGCTGGGCTGTAGCCCCCCCCTCTCAGGTCCAAGAATTTTTTTTAAGGAATTTTTTATTTTTTTTGGGGTAAAAAATCAGTTTTTTATGTGTAAAAATTTTTTTTCCACATGGTAGCCCGATTTAAAATTTTGTAGTCCGGTCGTAAATCCAATCCTGGATCTGTCCCTGTGAAAGATCATATATTTTTTTTGTAAACTTCACGATGGAACCTATTTTTTACCACTTTCAAGAGATGAATTGAGCAATAATTAGTTTTATTCTGCACTTTCTCATAAATGAGGAATAATTTGACCTTCTAAATTCATGAACCACGCACTATCTTATCTTAATTCTAAGTGAAAAAATTTGTTCTGATGCAATGTCTTCTTCTGTGCATGACCCATAGTCCATTATAGTTACATTTTGGTGAATTGTCTATATCCTTTGTTTTATGTATATATATATGCACTAAAATGTGCATGCAATTATTTTGCAAAATGAAATTGAATAGAATTTTCATTTACTAAAAATGTAGAAGAATGATAATTTATGAAGAGATAAAAATGAAATGAGGTATGCTGAATGCAAATCTTCTGAAGGCATATTTGACCCTCGCACTATTGTTAATAGGATCAAACACAAACGTCTATATCCCAAGATACAACACTTCTTCCTAAATTAATAAAATATAATATTAATTTTGTTTGATGGACTAAAGCTTAACCCTACTCTTCCAAACTGGATGATATCTGTTATTATTTGGGTTGCCTCGCTATTTCTAAAGAATTGGGCCTTTCTAATTGGTTTAGTACCCGGCCCATTACCAAAAACGTGTCCTTGCAAATAACGCTTTGGCCTCCCTCAAGTGACGCCATCTGCCGTACATGTGGCTTCTTGGCCGCCCTTGATCTGTGATGATTGGTTTTGAGTATTTAACTCTGGGCTCTTCATTTTTCGGCTGTGCAGTTCTTTCTTTCTCTCTCGAATGTTCTATCTGTGTGTATGAACTAGGGTTCTTTCAAATTGGTAACCATTCATCTTCGTGATGATTTCTCTGCAATTTAGTGTTTAGAGTTGTATACAAAGTCTTTGTGTAAGGTTTAGTGTTACCATATTTCAAATAGAGAGGCTAGAAGGAAATTGAAGAAATCTGTAATTTCTTCATACATTTGTACGGTTCTTGGTGATTTAGTGGATCTAGAGCTTAATCGCGCAGTCGATGCTCAACGGGTGAGTAGGTTTTTTTGACCGAACATCCGGACCCTTTATAGGTGAAAAATTCTCTGTGTTCTTGTTTCTATTTTCTGAAATCCGTTTTAAATTTCTCAAAATCGAACAAACACGTTGATGAAATACCAACAAGTGGTATCAGAACTGGTTTCGAAAAATCTTTCTTCTAAATCTATTGAAATCTCATTTTCTGAAAACCCTAGTTCTTCGATCTGCTAAGAACCAACTGCTGGTTGGATTATCCTTTTAAAGGAAGGGTTATTTTTGTGGGAAATTGTTTCTCCCTTACTCGGTACTCTAGGGTTTGTACAAATTTTTTAAAAAAAGGGGGATAACTGTTAAATTTTTTAAAAACTCGTACTTGACTCGGTCAGATCTACTATCCCTGATGAGTTTTTTGGTTAACTCTGTTTTGAACTCATACTGAGTCTTGTCGAGCTGAGTCAACTCGTTTCGATTTTTACCGAGTTTTCTAACTCATTGCTGAGTGCTACTGAGTCTCTGTGACTCGTTGATTGGCTGACCTGTGCTGACGTTCTTGAATCATTTCTGGTAATCTGACAGTATTTTCACTCTGAAATCTTGAGATTTCAGATTCCGGTAACATTTGAAACACCCTTCTTAATTCTGAAATCTATTTTTCGGTTAACTTGAACACGGTCATTAAAGTCAGTAACCTGCCATTGCTTTCCTTTGTCCAAGAACCCTTGAGGATCTGGGAATCTGAGGGAGCCGCGAACTCTAGGGTTATAACTCCTTAGACCAAAGTTCCAACTAACTCCTGTATAAAGAAGATTTGATTCTCTGTAATCTTTAATAATTGCATGATAAGCAGAAAAATTAAATATCTAATTTGTACTGTTTTTCATGCACTGCAATTGTATTATATAACTGTCTGCATTCATCTTGTGTATTGTACAACTGTTATTTTGTGAGTTTATTTGTCAATATGTCTACTATACAAAAATTTGAAGTGCAAACTTGGAATGGTACTGGGGATGTTAGCCTTTGGCGTCAAAAAATGAGAGCATTATTATTGCAACATAGGTGTGCTAGGGCTTTAGATGGCATCTGGGTTGCTGAAATCAGTGCCTATAGAAGGCAAGAACTTGATGAAATAGCCTGGAGTACTATTTTTCTACATCTCTCTGATAGTGTAATCAGAAAGGTTGGGAAAACCACTGACACTCAGGCTCTATGGACTAAATTGGAAACCTTGTACTTAACTAGGACTATGCCTAATAAATGCTATCTACTTAGGCACTTTTATAACTTCAGATTTGATAATACATTGAATCTAGAAGAAAATATTGATAAATATACCAAACTAATCCAAGATTTAGATAATTGTTATGAGAAAATCTCAGATGATCAACAGGCTGTTGGTCTATTAAATTCACTTAGTGAAAGATACAGAGATATCAGAAATACTTTAGAATATGGGAGGGAAAGCCTTACTGTTGATATTATCACAACTGCCCTTAGAAATAAGGAACTTGAACTAAAGTCAAAGTTCAAAGATACAAAAATTGGTGAGGGACTCTACATAAAAGAGAAACAAATCCAAAATAAAAAGAAGAATGTATGTAATTACACTTCTTCTAATAAGGGCAGATTTCAGAAACCAAGATATAAAGATAAAAATAAAGGTCAGAATAAAACCAAAAACCAAGTCAGGAAATGTTACTATTGTGGAAAGACAGGACATCTAATCAAAGACTGTTTTAAGAAAATCTTTGACTCAAAAGGAAGAAACAGTCCTGATGATACTGCAGCTCTAGCCTGCAATAATGAACTTGATATTCAGGGTGTTGTTCTTGCGAACACACCTATGAGAGACCCAAATGAATGGGTTCTTGATTTTGGATGCACATTCCACATGTGTCCTGTTAAGGAATGGTTTGCTAAATTTATTGAACTCAATGGAGGTCAAATTCAAATGGGTAATGACATGAGCTGTCAAATTAAAGGCATTGGAAAGTTGAAACTCAAGTTAACTAATAACTATTTACTTGAGTTAAATAACATAAGATATGTACCTGATTTGAAAAGAAATCTAATATCCCTAGGGGAATTAGATGACAAATATCATATTATGATTCATAAAGGGCTTATAAGTATAAATAATGACCATGAGGAAGTCATCACCTCTCATAAGACACATGGTATTTACACTATTATTGGTGAACCTATTTTAGGTTCCACCTCCACAGCTGTAAATCCTAAAACAAATCAATCTCTAATCTGGCATAAAAGACTTGGTCACATTTCAGAAAAGGTCTTCTTCTCTTAAATAAACTTGGCTGTTTTGGAAAAGATAACATTGAAAGGTTAGATTTTTGTGAAGACTGTATCTTTGGAAAACACCAAAAACAATCTTTCAAACCTGGAATTCATAAAACATCATCCATTTTAGAATATTTACATGCTGATCTCTGGGGACCAGCCTCTGTAAATACACTGAGTGGTTTTAGATTTTATCTACTAATTGTAGATGATTTTTCAAGAAAAACATGGACCTTTCTGTTGAAACAAAAATCTGATACCTTTCAAATCTTTAAACAATGGAAGTTGATTATTGAAAATCAAACCAATAGGAAAATTAAAGCACTTAGAACTGACAATGGACTCAAATTTTGTAATACTGAATTTGATTTCTTTTGTAAAGAAAATGGTATATTAAGGCACAGAACTGTGACATACACTCCGCAACAGAATGGTGTTGTTGAAAGAATGAATAGGACCTTATTAGAAAAGGTCAGATGTATGTTACACAGTTCTGGCTTACCAAAATTTTTCTGAGGAGAAGCCCTCAAAACTGCAACCTATCTTATAAATAAAAGTCCATCAAGTGCTATTAACTTTCAAATACCTGAAAAATTGTGGTCATGAACTATACCAGATTACAAAAAATTAAGAGTATTTGGCTGTGTTGCCTATGCTCATCAAAATGAAGGGAAATTGGAACCTAGATCGCAAAAATATGTCTTTCTTGGTTATGGAGAGGAAACCAAAGGATATAGACTTTGGGTGAAGGAACAGAATGGTTTCAAAGTTATTATAAGCAGAAATGTCATATTCAATGAAAGGGATATGCCATGCTTAAATTCATCTGGACCAAAATCAAATGAATCTACAATCATAAAAGAAACTGTTCTAAAAAATCAAATTGATAGCCCCATTGATCATAATGATCAGATTGAGGTGGAGACCACTCAATCTGAAGCTGAAAGTGATCTACGTGAACCTGTATTTGAATCTGAAAATACATCTCTTACTGATTATCAACTAACAACAGATAGGGAGAGGAGAAATAGAATACCCTCTACCAGATTTAATACTGATGAATTTGTCACCTTATTTTCTGGTCTAGATACTTTGAATTCAGAACCAAACACCTATGAAGAAGCTGTTAGTTGTCCTGATTCAAGTTTCTGGAAGGAAGCTATGGATGATGAAATGAATTCTCTGATAAAAAATGAAACTTGGGTCTTGGTAAATAAACCAAAAGACAAAAGGATAGTTAATTGTAAGTGGATCTTCAAAATAAAACAAGGTGACTCTAACTCAGAACATAAGAGGTATAAAGCTAGATTAGTAGCAAAAGGCTTTATCCAAAAAGAAGGTGTAGATTACAATGAAATTTTCTCTCCAGTTGCTAAATACACCTCAATCAGAATCCTTCTTGCATTAACTGCACATTTTAACTGGGAATTAGAACAATTGGATGTCAAGACAGCTTTTCTTGATGGAGAACTTGATGAAGAAATATACATGAACCAACCAAAGGGGTATCAAATAAAATCAAAAACTCAACAGGTTTGTTTATTGAAAAAATCACATTATGGGCTTAAGCAAGCTCCTAGGCAGTGGTATATTAAATTTTACTCTTATGTGAAAACCTTGGGGTTCATGAAAAGTAATTATGATTCCTGTTTCTTCTTCAAGGGATCTGGTAGTCCTGAATTCATTTATTTGCTATTGTATGTTGATGATATGTTACTTGCATACCATGATAAATCTGAAATAGAATCTGTCAAGTTTAAATTGAAATCAAAATTTGGAATGAAAGATCTAGGTAAAGCTAAAAGAATTCTAGGAATGGATATAGAAAGGGACAGAAATAATTACATGCTATGTTTAAAACAAGAAAACTATGTAAAGAAAATTCTAGATAAGTTTTCTATGATTGAATGTAAATCTGTATCCCTACCCCTTGCACATCATTTCAAAATATCATGTGATCAGTCACCAAAAACTGAAGAAGAAATTGATAGAATGAAAAATGTTCCATATGCTAATGCAATAGGATCTATAATGTATCTTATGGTATGCACTAGACCAGATCTAGCTCATGGAATAAGTATTTTGAGTAGATTCATGGCAAATCCAGGTGAAACTCATTGGCTAGCAGTTAAATGGATGCTTAGATATCTAAAAGGATCGTGTCAACTAGGAATAAATTTTAAAAGATGTAATGTAGGAATAATTCTGAAGAGTTATTGTGATTCAGACTTTGCTGGAGATTTAGACAAAAGAAGATCTACTTCATCTTATATTTTTACTTTGTGTGATAGCTGTATCAGTTGGAAATCACAACTGCAGAAATTAGTTGCATTATCCTCAAAGGAGGCAGAATATATTGCTGTATGTGATGTTGTTAAAGAATGTATTTGGCTAAAAGGGTTATTAAATGAAATTAGTTTTCAAAATGATTCTGTAAAAATATATACTGATAACCAAAGTGCTATACATTTGAGCAGAAATCCAGTATATCATGATAGAACAAAGCATGTTGACATAAAATTCCACTTCGTGAGAAACATGGTTGAAAAAGGTATGATTTCTTTAGTCAAAATCCCTACTGACTATAATCCCTCTGATGTAGGTACTAAGATACTTCCTTTAAACAAGTTCAAAAATTGCTTAATGATTTTGAATATCTCATAAGATTGACAGTTAGTCATAAACTAGAATCTTAAGTCATGTATAGAATTCAAACTAATTTCAATTTTTTTTTTTACAGGTTATGAGAGCAAATGAAGCTAGTGCGATCTCTAGATCCATTAATTAAACAAGAAATAGCTCATCAAGGTGGATTTTGTTATTATTTGGGCTGCCTCGCTATTTCTAAAGAATTGGGCCTATCTAATTGGTTTAGTACTCGGCCCATTACCAAAAACGTGTCATTGCAAATAACGTTTTTGGCCTCCCTCAAGTGAAGCCATCTGCCGTACACATGGCTTCTTGGCTGTCCTTGATCTATGATGATTGGTTTTGAGTATTTAACTCTGGGCTCTTCATTTTTCGGCTGTGCAGTTCTTTTTTTCTCTCTCGAATGTTCTATCTGTGTGTATGAACTAGGGTTCTTTCAAATTGGTAACCATTCATCTTCGTGATGATTTCTCTGCAATTTAGTGTTTAGAGTTGTATACAAAATCTTTGTGTAAGGTTTAGTGTTACCATATTTCAAATAGAGAGGCTAGAGGGAAATTGAAGAAATCTGTAATTTCTTCATACATATGTACATTTCTTCGTGATTTAGTGGATCTAGAACTTAATCGCGCAGTCGATGCTCAACGGGTGAGTAGGTTTTTGTGACCGAACATCCAGACCCTTTATGGGTGAAAAATTCTCTGTGTTCTTGTTTCTATTTTCTGAAATCCGTTTTAAATTTCTCAAAATCGAACAAACACGTTGATGAAATACCAACAATATCAAATACTAAACTATCAAACACTAAAACTTAAAAATAATTTGAAAATTTCTCTATCGAAATTTGGAGAGAGGAGGAATTTAGAAATCAATTATTTTGAGATTAATTTGGAGGGTAGAAGATTAAATTAAGAGGATACAATTCATGGATTTCAATGTGTCTATTTGAAAATGGTTGCATCTTTTGATAGAAATACATTTGGACCATTAGATCACACCATGTTGTGACGGATACATCACACCCTACACAAAGGTTCATGACTTTTCATTATGCACATCTTACACTTGAATAGACACATCTAATCAGAACAAATATGATTCTTCAATATGCACATGTTGCATTTAAAAAGTTGTGTCTAGTAATCACACCCACTAGAAACTTAATCCAATTCGCATGTATTAAGATCATTATACCATTAATTCCAACTGTAAGGAAAATTCTACTTTGGGGAAGACTTATTTCTTCCTGCCTCAATTTTTCCATTTTCTTCTGCATTATATTTCTCAGATGGTTCGGGGAAACTTAAAGAGTTTCTTTCTCTCTTCTTGAGCAGGATTATTTTACATTTGAAATCTTAGCCCTTGTTTGAGCTACATTATTTTAGAAAAATTGATGAAAAATGTATGGTTAAAATATAAGAAAAAGTTTTGGATTTGCGTGTAATATTATTTTATTGAAGAATGTGTAGTTAAAAAAAATGTCAAATCACTATTTAAGAATATATTTTTTCCAAATAATGTGGATCAAACAGGGCCTTAATTGGCCCATCCAACTTTAATTTGGTGCAATCACATCTCTCATGGACATAAAATATTGATGGCAATTTGATTTATCTTTCGTTTTTTGGTAAATAGTCAACATTGAGTGTGCGTTTCATGCTATTATGAAAAAAAATAAAAAGTAAAAATAATATTTGTATATGCGTGAATGTTAAATAATTTATAATTTACACTAAGAAATATATAGGTGACAATGAATATAAAACTATTTATTTAATTTCTAGTCCTTCTTTGGTCCCAATTATTTTCAAAATATATTTCTCTCTTTTATTTTCAGTACACATTCTTCAATAAAAGAATATTACACGTAAATCCAAAGTTTTTTTTTAAACCACACATTCTCTATCAAAATACTATTAGAAATTTCATTTTCCAAAAAAAATAAAAAAAAATGGAGCTCAAACATGCTCTAATGAAGTAAAATCGGATGTCAATTAGCATATATGTACGTGAATAATAAAATGTATTTTTGAATGTAAAATTCTAATTATAAGTTAATTAGAATTAATAACACTAAAGTGCATAAATGAATATGAATATTAATTAAATGAATGTGAATGTTAATTAATTGAGAATTAATAATACGAAATCCTTACAATAATAAAAGTATACATGTGAAATGAATCTATCAAATATACAAGTACATTGATAATAACTTAATGGTTAAATAAATTAAATGCATACTGAAAAATAAAAAACAAGGTATTATTTAAATAATTGAATTATAATAGGGCTAAAATCGTCCAAAAATAATTCTTACTTGATGTGATATTTAATTCCAAATTAAGTAAAAGTGGGAGTAAATTTATATACATGGACGTGAATAATCAAATATATTCTTGAATGTAAAATTCTAATTATTAGAATTAAGAACACTGAAATGTATAAATGAAGATGAATATTTAATTAATTGAGAATTAATAATAGGGAATTCACATATTAATGAAACGATATAGGTGAAATAAACCTTCCAAATGAACATGTACATTGATAGTAACTTAATGGTTAAATAAATTAAATACATATTAAAAAAAAAGTAAGGTATTATTGAAATAATTGAATTATTATATGTTGAAATCGTCCAAAAAATTATTTTCACTTGATGTAATATTTAATATATTATAGATATGTTACCTAATCAGGTCATAGTTGCAAAATTTAAAAGTATACACCACTTCAATATAATTTGGAACACGACAAATTATTATAAATTTTGTAACCATGAAAAATGGTATTGACTCATTAGTCACATAAAGAGTAGGTAGAAGTAGGTCAATCGGAATAGAGTCATGGTAGATAACTAGAAATAGGTCAAGTTTCAACACCCGAGACTGCGTACCAAGTCAACTTGTCCTAACATTGATGGGTAAATTGAAGTGAAGGTCTCTAACTTTTTGAATTGGTGGAAACAGATCCCAACTTTTTATTTTCGATTGACATTAAAAGTCAAAAGTCAATCAATAAAAAGGAAATTCATAGAGAAATACAACCAACAGTATGAAGAGCTCTGCTTAGATTCAGAAGCAGCAGATTTGTTAAAATCAAGCCCTTGTTTGAGCCCCAGTTTGGGGAAAAAAATACATTTTTAATAGTGTATTGATGGAAAATGTGCAGTTAAAAAATAAGAAAAATTTTTGGATTTACGCATAATATTATTTTATTGAGGAATGCGTGGTTGAAATGATGTCAAAATACTGTTTGAAAATGCAATTTTTTTTTTTTCAAAGAATGGGGCTCAAACAAGGACTAAGGATTAAAATTTGTTATATAACAAAAATGAACCCAACTATCCTTAATAAAAATTCAGTGGAAAATAGAAAAGAATGGCAAATAAGTACTTAACAAATGGGTTGTAGATGGATTGCATGAAAAATTTGGTGCAGTATTTTGATATTCGGCTCTTGTTTGGTCATCTTTATTTCCAAACTACATTTTTCTATATCTTATTTTCAATCACGCATTGTTCAATAAAATAATATTACACGCAAACTTAGAACTTTTATTTCTTTTTTGAGCACATATTTTCCATCAAAATATTATTCAAAAATGCATTTTGGGCAAAAAAATTAGGCTCGCTCGGATATGGGTTGTAGTCTGCTCCCTTGCAATGGCAGCTACGCTTTCCACAGTTTTCGTAGTAAAATGCTGTATTTCTCATGTAAATACTTCTCTTTCAATGCCATTTCTTTGACACTATTAGCTGTCACATTGAAACTACCAGTGGAAGTTATTGTTAATATGTTGGGGATTTATAAAAACCTTCCTCGGATTAGTAGACTCGTTTTGATGTCAACTGCAATGGCAACTTTTATGACATCTTCGGGATCTGTGGACAATGATGAGATGGTATTAAACCTAGCTGCTTTAGGCATTACGATAATTACAGTCATTGGCAATGTTTATGTCCCTGCATTCAGATTGTTTACCGCAATCCAGTTAAAGTGATCGGATATAGGCAGGAAAAGCTTCAAAAACGAGTTAAGAATCAAAACTTATTGGAATCGAAGACTTAGGGACTGGAAAGAAAGCTCACTACCTTTACATGTTCGACACTACAGTGGAAAAAAATTCTTCATGCTGTAAGAAGACAACTTCTGAAGCATTCTTGGAGTACAGATTCTAATTGTTTGGGCAAGCAAACTCGTTCTTCTCATTTCTGCCTCATTATTCCACCGCATCAAGAAGCTGAAGATATTTGTTATTAGTGCTTCTAATAATAACGGAGGATTGAATTCTGGTGGCGATGCATAGTTGGATCTTACTCGTTATGTTTTTCTACTTCAAAGAGAGCTTAGAATTCCCAAAGAGACCCTCAAAAACATCTAGAATGAGGTGGACATGATGACAGAGAGAGAGAAAAGATAGAAGCCGATCAACCTAATCGAACTTCTACATAAATTTAACAACTTCAACAGGGTGAGAGAATTTGACAATAATTGAGTTCCAAGTTTACATTCCCAGGAGCATCCTAATAGCAAGTCTCTACCTGTGGTGACTCTTACATGCATCGCAATTGTACTTTCCAACATTTCAAAATTACAATGATAATCAGTTAGTGAGGTGTGTCGAGAAAGGCCTTACACTGTTAAAATTGATAGAGGAAAACTGGATAAAAACGGGGCTTTAGCAATCATCAGAAATGCTGCAGATTATGTATAGTAGGAGTTGATTTATATTTCACGTGTCAAGATAAGGATCTCAACAAAACAAGTCTCCACGGCAGAACCTCCAAGGAACATTAGAAGAGCTTTCGAATGAAGCTGAAAGAACTGTTAAGCAGTTCCTCAGAGAAGTAAATGATTTCCTAATGGATAACCTCTAAATTGGCCAGCTAAGATTATAGCTGCTAACTCAATGTACTGGACCAATAGAACTATTTTGCTGACCAGTGGCAATAAGGAAATAGATGAGGGACTGTTTGACCATTTATCCGTATGATTGCGGTTAGATTGGCAGATTCGCTTACTAATTTACCACATGTCATAACTTTGAAATGCTACCATAATTCCCTAAAGGAAAGGCAAAAGAATGTTCGTTAAGCTGCCCTCCTTCTTGATGAAACAGAAGAACAAATTCTTCAGCAGCGTGTGATACCAAGCTTGGATCCTGATAAAGCAGATTGCATGGATGAGTGGCTTATTTTCATCGAGGAAGATAATGGGAATTCTCTGGCCTCAATTTTGAGTATTGGAAGTGAATCTCTACAATCCAATGAAGAATATGTAGCTATTGAAGTTCAAGGCTGAGTGCAAGAACACAAGCAAGCATGAAAGAAAGTTAAATAGGTTATGTCCAACCTTTGCATGATTATCCCATCCTTCCCCTTCTATGATTAGCATTGTTATTGCAATTATCGCATTTTATTGTTGTGGTGTTGCTCTTGTATTGTCCCTCAATTGTTATAGAGTGTGAACATTATTCATTATGGATGATCTTCCAAGGATGAATTTATCACTTCTTAAGTGCACTTTTTATCTATGATATGGATTTCTCTTGGACCTCTTCGAGCTGTAATAAGCTTGATGGTTGTATCTTTTTCCATGCATGTGCTTCATATAAAATGAAAGAGCTGTGACACAAATCTTATAAAAATATAGGATAAATTATATTACGATACGAAAAATTAATTATGATTATTATTATTATTATTGTTGTTGTTGTTGTTGTTGTTGTTGTTGTTGTTCTTCGTTATCAAATTTGATTGTTTTATTGAAAATGTTGATTGTATTATCTATTGGAAATAAACTAAATGTTAAGCGGTTACAAACTAAAAAATATGAGGACAAAATGGAAAATCGAATGTTTACCACCTATTCCTATGCTTTAATAATGTAGATAAGGTAAGTATCATCGATGTCATTAGAATGCTCCTAATGAGATTTGTCCAAGCTTGACCCTACTCGAGCCAAATGCATGTCAATTTAGGGTTATGGGGCACGAATGGGAAGTGTTGGTACACTAGCATTTTGTAGTTTGCAAGTTTGAAATACTCAATGAAGATTGTTAATTTTAGTTAATAATCATGATCAAGTAGGATAATTGAGATTTAATCTAATTAATCATGTCATGATAATAATGTTAAATGTTTGAAATTTAGGGTTAAAAACATCATCAGTCGCCAATTTTTATAGCATTATTTCATTTTAGCCACGAAACTTTTTTTGTTCCTAGTTTGTCATTAATTTGGTAAAACATAAAATTAAGATTTAATCTAAGTCAAACTAAATAACTAAATTTAATTACACATTTTATGGGACCGACAACTTTTCAACCGCATTTTTGCCCTTGTTTGAGCCCCATTTTGAGAGGGAAAAAAATACATTTTTGAATAGCAATTTTCGAAGAATGTGTGATTAAAAATAAAGAAAAAGTTTTCCATCTGTAGATAATATTATTTAATTGAAAAATATGTGGTTAAAAAATGAGTTTTGAAAAAACAAATGATTTTTTGATAAAATGGGGCTCAAACAAGGGCTAAAATTAAATTTTAATTCCGACCAATACAGAGTCTAAATTTTAATTTTTATATAAGTTATGTTTCGTCTCCCGACTAATGGAAAAGCATCTTCTTGGATGTTATTCTTTCGTTTCACATTTTCCTTTCATTTTTTTATTCCTTTATCAAAGGCCAACCTAATTCTATAGCCAACATAGAAATCAATTGAGTAAGGATAAAGTAGAATATAGGACAAAAATAAGTGTCAAGATGAATAAAGCTAAGTGTATAACACTGGTTGACAACCATGTGTTGTCGTAGAAATAGTTTTTTAAATGGATGAATATGATGATGTCAATTAGGATGTTTTCAACCATTTTTGTACATATAACATAATTTGTGAAAAGATATCATGCACATAATGCTTTAGTATAAATTTAATCATCAATTAGATTACTAAATTTCAATTTATCTCATTTAGTTATTGATCTTCAATTTAGTTACAACTAAATTACTAAAGTGTAATTTTGTTTCAATTTTCATGACTTGTTCACAATAGATCTGTTAAGTAAATATTGCATAGAATACCCACTAACCATAATGTCACGTCATAAAGTGTTAGAAAAACACACAGACACACACTTTTTGAAAATTTTAAACTAAAATCATCTCATAATCGTCGTTCTATCATAGTACTAGATTTTGCCAACAACCTTTCTTCAAGAACCCAATAGATATTGTTGACCTGTGGTTGATTATAACTTTAAAGTTTTGATTATAACAAACAAACTAATCTCATTCGCTAACAAGTTGAATTCAAGTGATTATAGTTTTTCAAAGCATTCTATGAAAAAATGATTGATGATTGTCAAAAGATCAAAAGCTATCATCACAAATCGGACTCAAGAAGGAAGTCAAGACCGAAGTCACACATTCAAGAATCTAAAAGCCAAACTTAGGAGGAAGATCAAAGACTTGATTTCTTAGATAAAATGTAAATGTACTAAAACTTTGATATTTGACAATAAATGTTGAAGCTCAATACATTAGAAATAATTTTTTGTGCATTCAAACTCATTTGAATGCAACGTTTTGATCAAATATAAAAATGACTTTTAAAAAGATATTTTGACTTGAAAAATATATTTTTATCTTGAAAAATTAGTTAAAAATATCTTCCAAAGGTCCATGCCTTTCAAAACCTTCAAATCGGATCAAACGGGGCCAAAACTCAAAAATGCCGAAATTATCAGCGAACGATGGGCGGCCCTTCCAGACGGTCGACCCAAAAATTCCAACGGTCCAAAATTTTACCATTCTACTTCCAATTTTTATTGTGTAAATGATTATATTGATCATCCAGGCGAGATGTGGTCGACCGGATGAGTCATCCACAATTACAGATTTTTTTGACATTTTGAACTCTACAAATACCCCCCACTTCTTGCATTCATTACAATATTATTAGAGAGCATTGAAGTGAAAAATATGCTAGAAAAACTCTTGAACTTAATTTAATTCCTCAAACATTCATCTTGAAAACTTTTGATTGATCGAATCAACCTTTGAAAATCAAAGTTTTCTTACCCAACATTTTAACTTCATTCATTGCTATTTATTAAAGCTTTAGCTCTTTTTCTCTCTTGTACTTAACTTTGATTGTGTAATTTATTGAGAGAGAAGTTCAAACTGTAAACTTATTACTTTTTGAATTTGTGGGTCATATAAAGGTCCCGTAAAGCTCTATATTGTATAAGGATCAATATTTCTTAATTGTAAGTCATCGGGATTGTTGTAAAAGGTTGGATTGTTCTCTAAGTCAATCAATATAGTTAAAAAAGCTTTGCTCGTGACAGAGAGCTTAGTAACGGAGACATAAATCATTGCTTTGGATCGAATATTCACATCCTCTTTAACGTTTACTCATCATCACCTTGTTTATATTTATTATTTGATTGATCAACTTGCCTTTACTTGCTTATGATTATTAATTGATCAACGTATTCTTTACTTAATTGATTTAAGTTTATTTTTTGAAAAAAATTTAAAAACCAATTCACCCTCCTCTTGGTCTATTCTCGGGTTATCAGATATACCTACCAAAAGTACAAGAACACCTAAAAAGCCGTGATGGGAATTCTTCTTCTTCACTTTTCTTTTCTTTTTCTTCTTTCTCTTTTCATTTCTTTTTCTTTCCTTTTTCTTTTGATTTTCTTGTAACTTTTTGGGGGCAAAACCAAAAGGACAAGGAGAATACATCCAAGGAAGGTCGAGAAATATTTAGGAAAATCAAGACCAAGTTTCAAAAATGGGTTTTATCTACGATCTTATATTTTCTCCATTACTTTGCCAAACTAGTAATGTGTTGTTATAAAGATTCTCCTTTTTATCATTTAAAAAAAAAGAACTTTAAATCACAAAACTTTAATTAATTTAATTATAACAATGAAAAACAAACTCACAATAAATATTTGATTTTGGAAAATAAAAAAATTAAATAAAAATCAACAAAAATAAGAAAACATAAATACTTGGAATTTCTGAAGGAAAACGTGGTTGGAATTCATGATCTTGCTTAACCATCACTGAATTAATTTCTGCACAAGTCAATTAATAAATCACTCATTTATGATATTAGATCCGATCTTCAAATTTTAGTTAATTACCTCTATCGATCGAAATTAAGCCTAATTAATTAGTTTAATATACTATATCTCTATGTCAATTAAAACCAAACAACTGTATTAAATCTTTGTGAAAATAGCTCATTAAGACACCTAGGGTTAGGGGTATATCTCTATCCCATAGACAAATTTAGAATTTTTACTATTTGGTCTAAAATGCACAATCTTCTCTCGAACAATGTACAAATTACTTAACACAATTATTCATTGGCCACATAAATGAAAATGCAATAATAATATTAGTAAAAACACATGAAAAAAGCATTTTAATATTAAAAAGTAAATATTGAAATTAATTAAGGTTAGGTTAAATTTCAATCATAAATCTCAACACAAATATTTAGCCCATATTATATAAATAATAAAAAGGAGAATTTTTATAACAATACATTAATAATTTGGCAAAATAATGGAGAAAATAAAAGATTATTGATAAAACCATTTTTGTCTGCTTGGTCTTGATTTTCTCCAAATATTTCTCCACCTTCCTTGGATGTATTCTGCTTGTACTTTTGGTTTTGCCCCCAAAAAATTTACAAGTAAATCAAAAGAAAAAAGAAAGAAAAATAAATGAAAAGAGAAAGAAGAAAATGAAAAGAAAATTGGGAAAGAAGAAGAATGACCAGTGGCTATCCCATTTTAAATTTTAAAACCCTAAAAAATTTGCAGCCAAAACCCTAGAAATTCAAAAAGTGGACAAAACGATCCTCGGGCCTGAAGGTGGCTCCTAGGCGCTAACTTTCTGCCATGACCAAACATTTTGTCCTTTTTTTTTTGCACTCAATGTCTTCAACTTTAATCTTGTACAATTTGGTCTCAAATTTTGTCTTTTATTTCAATTATGCCCTCCATAAATTGCATTCAAGGTCTTTCAGCTTTCTATACTAGTTCATTTTGGTCCCCAAATTCACAATTTCGCACATTTTTGGTCATTTTCTCCTCCTTTTGCCTTGTTTTATTTCCTTGGGTAACTTTTTACCTAAAAAAAACAATAATTACGTAATTGTGAGTAGAAATTTGTTCCATTAATCAATATTTAAACTTATTTAGGTATTAAATAAGTGTCCAAAAGTACATTTATCAAATATCCTCAAATTTAAGTTCTTGATCGTCCTGAGCAAGATTATCTACAACACAATCAAGCAAACGTGATAATAATCAACACATTAAATAACTTGCCAAAAATATCAAAGAGTGAAAATTTTTATAATCAGCTCACAAATATGCTTTAAACAATACTAACGAAAATAATTTAAGTTTATCCAATGTTTGATTGGTGTATGTTGCACAGTTACTTTCAATTATCATCTAAATTAGGAAGAAATTGTCTAGATGAAAAAATCTTCGAATTGGTCCCAACCCGACCCTTTGTGGTCAAATATTCATTTTCCGCTCATAAGATTTACACTACTCAAATAGATAATCGTTCTCTTTCACAGGGTGTAAATCTAAAGGTTGCTCTCAATTCACTCTTTTTTCTTTTTTCTTTTTTGTACTCTAGTTCGGTTGGTTGTAACCAGCAATATTAACCTCTATTCATGTGATGATTCTATAGTAATGAGTGCTTTTATATTTAAGTTTATACTAAGTGATTCAAATACACTAGTTATATAAGCCCAAATATCAAATATAGTTGCACAATAACAATTTTTTTTCATGTTTTACCTCACTCTTTTAAGCTTTCTTTTTGACCTTTGTAATGAGCTTTAGATCGATAGCTCCCCAATTGTTTAGATCAAAGGGTAACGGATTTTGAGATACCCCAACAGACTTAATAACTCAAGTCAAAAAGGCTACGAAGCTAGGCCTATGATCCAACAGGTGCAATATCATTTGTTAAACCCAACAAAACAAGATAAGACTTAGATTCTTAGCATATGGTCATTACATAACTTATACTTGACAAAAAACACTTCACACAAATATTTTCAACATACATAGAATCAACACATTTCTAGATAATATCCTCTTGTAGCTCAATCACCCCCAAAACTTATATCACAATATGGTTAAGTGAAAGAGAAGTGGATATATGTTGATATAAATTTTCAATCAACTCACAACCTAGTTCTACCAATTCAAAACTTTCTCCATGAATCAAAAATTTTCACATCTAGAAAACAATTAATTTTGACTATTGTGCTCAAAGTAACTTGGGATCTCACATGGAGAAGCAAAATTTTAGAAAATTTTAGGCACAAAAAACATATTGGGTCACATATCATGAATCAACAACAATTTTAAACATCAAACAATCCTCAACTGGCAAGACTATCCAGCGTTTCAGCACAAAATCACCAATATAAGCATAATCACCCCCAAACATAAATCACACATTGTCCTCAATGTGCAAAGAACAAGATAAAAAGAAGAGAGGATAATGAAACTTTCCCAATTGGACATTCGGCGAAGGGGTACCAATGCTTGATTTAGACTTGTGATGCTTTCAATGAACTTGGCAAAGTGACATTCTTGTACACCAATTTATCCCCAAACTTGTCTTGGAACCATGGATAAACGAAACTTGAAAAATTTCCTACAAAACAATGATAGCTAATCAAATAAAAACAAGAAAATGCATAAAAGTAAATAAAAAGATTAAAAGTTAAAAAATTGCATTGCCTCCCAATAAGCGCCTTTTATAGTCATAGCTCAACTTTGACAATTAAATCACCAGCATCTAAAGAAGGCTTTGGATGCCTAGCCCATTTTTCGCCTTTTGGCTTTGTTCCACTCTTCATTTGATCTCCAAAACTCAACATCGCCTCTTTCCATATAATAGGACTTGCCTAATCCATCCACTTCAAACTCCACTATGACGACTTCTATTTCCTCATTGGGTTTAATCATAAAATCAATTTCTTGGCAATCAACTAAATTGGACAAGTGTAAGTTGATTTTCTCTTCATTGATTGCCACATCATCGTTTAGTCCTATTGTAGCTAATTTATCATTCTCTTCAAGTTCTTCAATAGTTGACTCATCTTCAGATTGAATGACTGGTCCACCATCAAACTCCACGAGCAATGGCAAGTATTTCCTATCAAATTTGTCAAGTGTATTATGCCCCCACTTTTGAAATCTCTCCCAATATTTGTTATCTTCCACAAGCATATTTTATTTATCCAACTTGGCAAGTTCATTGTAATACTTTGAAAGTACATTCTCGTTCAAAAAATGAAGGATTATCTCTCGGATGAAGTCTCCATCCCAATCTTCAAGTACATAATCACCCGCAGACATGTAACTACCATCAAAATTGTCCAATGCTTGTTTTCAACACTTCAAATATTGTCTAAACTAAAGAAGGTTCGACATTGAAATATCGGTGCACAAATACAAATATTGCCCTATACAATGAATCGCTTGACAAATTTCACATTTTGGACCTCCAAGCATATATCCATAGTCAATGTAGAGATTAGACATTGCAAATATTGCAAGTGAACAGGCTGCGTTCAAGTAATAAGATGAACTTTTTGAATCTGAGTTGTCAATCCTTTGAGTAATGTTCAATTTAGATTACACAACTTTAATCAATTTAATTTTAACAATAAAAACAAACACACAATAAAGATTTAGTTTTGGAAAATAAGGAAAATAAAATAAAAATCAGCAAACATAAATATTTGGAAATTTTGGAGGAAAACATAGTTGGGATTCATGGTTTCACTTAACCTCGCTTAATTAATTTCTCCACAATTTCAATTAATAAATTATTCATTTACGATGTTAGACCCAATCTTTCAATTTTAGTTAATCACCTCTCTTGAGTGAAATTAATCCAAATTGATTGATTTAATTTACTATATCTCTATATCGAAAAAAACTAAACAGCCGCATTAAATAGCTCATTAGGTCACTTAGGGTTAGAGGTATATTTCTATTCCTTCCACAAACTTAGGGTTTCTAATATTTGTTCTAAAATGCACGATATCTATCAAACAATGTACAAATCATTAAACACAATTGTTCATTGGCCATATAAATGAGAATGCAATAATAACAATAGTAAAAACACATAAAAATAAGCATTTTAATATTAAAAGGCAAATATTAAAATTAATTAAGGTTCGGTTAAATTTCAACCATATATCCCAACATAAGTATTTAGCCCATGTTATATAAATAATAAAAGGGAGAATATTTATAATAATACATTACAAGTTCGGGCAAATAATGGACAAAATAAAAGATTATAGGTAAAACCCTTTTTTAAAGCTTGGTCTTAACTTTCCCCAAATATTTCTCCAGTTTCCTTGGACGCATTTTCCTTGCGCTCTTGGTTTTGCCACAAAAAATTACAACTAAATCAAAAGAAAAAGAAATGGAAAAGAAAGGAAAAGAGAAAGAAGAAAATGAAAAGAAAAGCGAAGAAGAAGAAGAAGAAGAAGAAGAAGAAGAAGAAGAATGACCAGCAACTGCCATCGTTTTCATTTTTAAAACCCACAAAAATTTACAATCATGACCCTTATAAATTCAAAAAGTGGACAAAACGGTCCCTGAGCTTGAATCTGCATTGATTGAGAATAAAAAATCTCTAAAATCTAAATAAATCATGGCATCAAAATCTATAGTTGTTGACCTTAATAAAGATGATAAGCTAAATGCAATAACATTTGGTATATATGATAAGATTTTGAGTGTACTAGAAAAATATGATGCTTTAGAGAGCATCAAACACGCAATAGTCGACCTGATACTCTACAGAATTGACAGGACTCGTCCCGAATCACCCTAGTGGACCCGAAACGTGACATGCGCCAATAATAGATGCTGACTAAACTATCACCAAGGCTAACTAAGAGTTATTTCAAAAAAAATGCAATAAAATTAAATGCTTATGTAAAACATATTGCGATGGACCCAAAATATTTACTTCGTGCTTCATCAATATGAGTTATAATATTCAACATGTCATGTGACTCTTATTCCGAAATCATTAGGCTCTTCCAGCTAAGAATGATCAATTTTCACCTGTAGGAAAAATTGTGGAAAAATATATGAGTTGATAACTCAGTGAGTGGAGCAGTTCAAAAATAATTATACTTTTTCAATTTTACATTTTTATCGAAAATGGAGTTCATATCATTTAATAATTCAGAAGATAACATCATGAAATATCAACAAAAAGTGAAATATTCACATAAGGTCGTAAAATATCATCTCAAAATCATGATATAGACATCAGCTGATAACCATGCTATAATCTCATCACATCAAACGTACTAAAAAATTCACCAAAAATGTACCCTCTGACTGAAATATATAATCCGTCCCTCGGCCTAAGAACTTTCGTCACGTGCCTTTGGCCCCTCCATGAACGAGAGCAGTCTCAAAGACCTCTCACAATCAATTCTAGAACACAGCCAATGCCTCTCTGTGAACTATATGTACATGATCGAGACCAATGTCAGGTCAAGACCCTCCGTGTAGGATAAAACACGGTCAAAGCCCCTCTGTGAACTAGAAGAAGTATTTAATCATGGGTACTTTTCTTTCCGATCTCAATATTACGTCTCACATACCAAACAAATCTCAATATCACATGTCTCACATACCAAGTCACAGACGTACAATAAACAAGAAATTTCACATGTATTATAATAAAAGATATTTCCATAATAACCATGTGATTCGAACACATAATTGCATATAATTGCACATACTTTAACAATAAACTTAATTTATAAATATTTAAAAAAATATTTATATTTTTCCACTCACAATACTATGTTCACAAAATCAACCTAGTTGGTAAGTTATTCTGATGTCAGTATCGTCGCTTGAAATACGATATAATTTTTAAATAAATAATTAATTATTTTAAATAATTTCAATAATTAAATAGGCGACACCCAAACTTAATCATTTCACGTTTAAGTGATTTCTAAAGTCTCTTTAATCACTAAAACTAGTTTTTCTTTCATCTTACTCAATTTCATAGTTTATTATACTTAACCCCTTCAATAAAATTGAATTTAATATAACAATCTTACAACTATATAATCAAACATAACTTGACAATAAGTAACTTTTTACTTACCTTTCAAAATAGAGGAATTCAAGTCTAATAATGTAGACCATTTATTTTCTAACAATATAGGCGAACTTTCCTATTTTTTCTTCCTCTTCGCCTTTTTTTTCCCTTCTTTTTCCTTTCTTTTCCCTCTCTTTTTCTCTTTCTTGTTTCTTCACTGTTTGTATAAAGGTTGTGTGTAAATGGATTGTATATAAATGGATTGATATGAAAATGAAATGGATTTGGATTATTATAATCAACCACCGCTTGACATTTTAAAAATTTTGTTTGCTATTTGTTTGTTTTTTTTTTTTTAAACTTTTGACTTTTCTTTTATTTAGTGAAAGTATTACAAGAATAAAGATCAAAACTTTGTCAAGTACGAGAAAAGATAGATTCTAGTGCTTGAGCATTTGAATTATTAAGTTTTGTTATAGATAATCTTTTTTCTCGAATGTGATTTAGTTGAGTTGGTTAACATAGTATTGATATTTTTGTTGGTCACATTTTTTTAGAGTAAGTTCAAACTGGTCTCTTCTTAATAGATGAAAACTTTGAATTGAAGCATTAATTTTCTCTATTAGCACTACCTACTATGTAAGTTGAAAGACGTGTGACTTGATGTTGTTAAGTCACAAAACATGCTCATGTAGCAATGTTCTAGTTTGCGTAAGACTTCGAAACTTAAGTATTAAATTATCTAGAACAAATGCGAGAGATGAGAAGACTAGAAAGGAACCAAGAAGAACATAACTGATAGTAAGTACATGAAAATGGTTTTGGTAGATGACCAATATTAAAAAGTTCAAGTGTTTAAACCATATGATTTGAATCTCTTAGCTTGAAAGTAGTTAAGCTAAAATGTATTGCACTTGAAGATGTTCTTCTTAGTGTTATATACGTGTCAATACTATACATATTGGACATTATCTTAGGTTGATAATTAATTCAAGAGTTAGAAACCCACTTTCTATGAGATCAAGAAGTGTCTTTAGTATATTGGTGTAGACTTTGACTTGATATAAAATAAATACATACAAATACTGAAGATAGAGTAGAGGTTGATGTGACTGATACTGCAATTTATTGTCAAAACGTGGAGAAATTGGCGTCCTATTTGATATTAAGATAGTATCAAAGACTCCACTAAACTTTATCTCAGTTGTTGTTCTTTTAAGAGCGGTCTCTTACTTGAATTTATATGTGACAGTTCTATTCGTATTCACAGTGGTGATATTTATTATGATTTTGAATATTTGTGCAATGGTTTGAAGTTTTAAGTTGAGTTGAAGAGTTGGAAAATAATTATACTTTCTCATTTAAACATTTTTACCAAAAATTGAGTTGACATCATTAAATAGTTCACATAATAATAATAATAATAATAATAATAATAATGATGATGATGATGATGTGAGACATTCTCATAACACTGTAAAATATCATCTCATAATGATGATGTAATCATCAACTGATATCGATACTATAATCCCATCACTTTAAATGTACTGGAAAATCCATCAAAAATATACACTCTGATTGAAATCTATAATCTAATCATACGCGCATAGACTACCTATCGAGCTAAGCACTCCTGACACGGGCCTCAAGTCTCCTCTGTAAATAGAAATGGGTCTCAAAAAACCTCTCATAGTCAATTATAGAACACGGCTAAGGCTCCTCAATGAACTATATAAAGACTGTCAAAAGCCCTTCATCCACGATCAAGACCCCTTAGTGTAGTATGGAACACAGCCATGACCCCTCAGTAAACTAGAAGAAGTATATATAATCATGGATACTTTCTAGTAGATCTCAATATTACACATGTCTCACATTTCAATCCACAAATGTGTCATATACAATCTTTGAAATTCCACATGTATCATAGTAAAAAAAATCCATAATAATCATGTAATCAAACATATAATTGCACATAATATAATAGTATAATTAATATATCAATAATTGAAAATATTTATGTTTTTTCACTAACAAATCTATGGATAGCAACCTGATTATATTAACGAGCATTTCCAAACTTTCATATCACTACTTGAAATAATGGTATAATAACTCATATTATAACCTAACAAGTAAACTAATGCAAATCCACCACATAATTCCTCAACTTATATATTTATTCTTGCATCCCTATTTCTCGAACTTTCCTCTTGTTAATTATTTACCAACAAATCACAACATGATCAAATCTATCAAATCACTATAATTTCTTAAAATAACTACGTTATACATAAACAACCCCAATACATGATTTAATCTAATACCTAGACTTCAATATTTATCATTTAACTTTATTCAAACTTGTAAAATCTGAGAAAACAAAGGTTTTGACAAAAACAACACTAAAATCCCAGAGTACTGAGTCTGGCACCTATTTCTACATATTATAAACTCTCACTGAAACCATTGATAGGAATAGCACTTTCTAGGATTCACTTCAGAAATAGCACTTGCATAGGATTTTGTCTGAAAATTGCTTATAATAGTTGCTTAACAATGAAGAAATTAAACTCAATTCCTTAAATTTATTGTTTGACATCATATAATCACAAGAAGTCAAAGAAAAAGTATATATTTCATAAATCCATTTTCAAAGTTTTATTATCTTCATTATATTTTTAACTTCAATATTCATTTCCCCCTTCTAAATCCTTGAACATAAGCAATTGTCCATAAACCTAAAAATCAAATATCGTTCCTAAATAAGTAAATATTTTGCTTGCATCTAGAAATTGAAGAACCATAACTCAATTAGTGTTTTATCATCCATTCTTTCTTCTTCTTCTCATTTTCTTTCCTTCCTTTCTTCTTTCCCTTCTTTTATTTCCCTTTCTTTTTCCTGTTTCTCCATTCTTCTGTGCTTTCTGTTCTTGTCCCCCAAAATGATAAGGATAAGTGGATTGATAAGTTTAAGGTTTAAGGGATAACTACTAAATAATTGAAAGTCAAGTCACCCTCCTTCATATAACATAACATTTTGTCCTTAAACTTTCAATAATAGAAATTAAATCCCTAGATTCATTTCTTATATCATTTTGCCCACAAATACTTCTAATTACAAATTATACCCTTGAAAATCATTTATTCAACTTAGGTCCTTATTTGGCTTTGATTTTGACCAGTTGAATTACTTGACTTTGACTAAATAATTTTTTTGACTTTGACTATAAATGAGAGTGGTGTATCAACTTCATATTTTCATTACATTTATAAATAGATTCATGTATTTCAATTGTGCCTCTGATTTTCATAAGCTAAAGATATTGTGTTGATTTAGATTTTTTTAAAGTGGAGTAAAAAATCAGATTGTGGAAATGAAGGCTTTGAGAACTATTTGAGAGCGTGAATCCCTATCACAAGAGTTCAATGATCTATGCAATGAAAGATAAATTCTTATTGGATTGACTATACCTTGTTCACCAACTTGTTCACAAAAACTATATGGTGTATTGGGTAAAAGGAATGGAGAATTGCTGAATATGATGGGGCTTGAGATAACGCAGTCCAATTTTTATTTAGTTTTGGAAATATGGTTGGTTAAGTACAACCAGTCACTTAATGGAGTTTTCTCTATATCATGCATTCATATTATATAAGTTTTGGACACGTAGATAATCAAATATGGGTTATCTTAGACTCATAAATTGATTATATAAGTTATTGATAATGAGTTTGAGAACATGAGTCTATTTAAGAGCAAGATGTATCTTTGAAATATACATGACAGTCCAAAAAAGTAACTAAGTGAGATTTTTTCTGGATATTCGATCACAATATGTGACATTTGACTTTTTTCTAGTAAGGGAGAATTTCGGAGAATATTACTAAACTTGATATTGAGTATTGATGAATCAGTTTTGAACACATAAGAGTTTCTTAACCAGTGGAGAAATTTGAGAAAAGTGATGTAATTATATATAGAGTACGGAATTTCAATCTAATTTTAGATATGGTAAAAGTCCTAAATGGACATTATGTTTATTGAGACATTCAAGTTCTTAAAAAATAATGGAAGACTGGTAAGCTTATGATAGGTGAAGCTCATTTTTTGGAAAAATGTTGCACTCAATATGAGTTTATTGAGTAAAATAAGTTTTTTCCTTACTAGTGGGATTCACTTATGTACGGTCGATGTTAGCCATGATAGTACGTTTAAAATTTAGAATTACACCAAATAGGTCTAGAGACTGTATTTTTATCCTCAATTGAGAATTGAGTAAAGAGATCCATATTAATTGAATTGTAGATTTCATATTAAAGGCCTTTAAATAGTGTGGTAACTTTATAGTTATACTTGTAGCGTAATGCAGACATGTTGACAATGATACTTAAGTTTTAACAGGGTTTAAATCTCGTATAAAATTTCATCATGTGGATTAAGATCCCTAGATCTATGTAAAGGTCGGAGGATAGGTTATAATTCTAATTTGGATGTTGGTGAACTGTCTAAGCATGTGAAGGAGTGTATTGAGACCATTTTGAAATGTTGTTCTCAATCTTTGCAAGTGGCAAGATAAGGATCTCCGCAAAATAAGTCTCCAAAGCAGAATGTCCCAGGAGCCATTAGAAGAGCTTTCCAATAATGCTGAAAGGACTTTTATAAAGTTCCTCAGCGAAGTAAATGATTTCATAATGGATAACCCTTTGAATTGGATGGTTAACATTGTTGCTGCTAATTCAATGTACCAGATCAAACGAGTTATTTTGCCGGCCAGTGGCAATATGGAAACAGATGAGAGATTGTTTGACCATTTATCCTTTATGATTGCGGATATATTGGCAGCTTCCCTTACCAATTTACCACATGTCATAACTATTATATGCCACCATAATTTCCAAAAGGAAAGGCGAAAGAGCGTTCGTCAAGCTGCTCTCCTTCTTGATGAAGCAGAGGAAATACTACAAATTCTTGAGATACCAAGTTTGGATCCTGATAAAGCAGCTTACATTGATTAATAGCGTACTTTTATTGAGGAAGATAATGGGAGTTCTCTAGCCTCATCTTCGAGTATTGGAAGTGAAACTGAACAATCAAATGAAGTACATGTAGCTATTGAATTTCACAATTGAGTCGAGAACATAAGCAAGCAGACGAGAAAATTACATAGGTTATCTCCAAACTCTACTTGATTATCCCATCCTCCCCCTTCTATGATTAGCATTGTTATTACAATTATCTCATTTTATTGTTGTGATGTTCTTCTTGCATTGTCCCTCAGTTGTTATAAAGTGTGAACATTAATATTCATTCCGGATCATTTTCCAAGGATGAGTCTATCACTTCAATCTGCACTTTTTATCCATGATATGGATTTATCTCAGACCTCTTCGAGTTGTAATAAGCTTGATGGTAGTATCTTTCTCCTATGTGTATACTTCTTAGAAAATGAAAGAGTACTCTTTTGTATTTCGTACATGACACGAAAATCTCAGGATCGGCCTTCTCGCATGAACATATGCTAGTAAGATTATATAAATGATCAAGATAGATGATGAAAAAAAAACTATTTGATATGAACCGAACTAATATATTGATCACAAACCTCAGTAGAGTCCAGTTCAATTTTCCTAGCAATGTTTCGACGTCCTTGGTATAATCCCCAAATTACGTTGATTTAGACTTTGCTGCCACTACATTAAAATAAACAAACATGAATCTTATGAAAATATAGGACAAACTATATTACAATAAAAAAATTGATGATTATTCTTAGTCATCAAATTTGAATGTTTTATTGAAAATGTTGATAGTAATTATCTAATGGAAATAAACTAAATGTTTTGGGGTATTGTTGACTATAAACTAAAAAAATGTGAGGACAAAATGGGAAACGGAATGTTTAAAACCTATTCCTCCACTTTAAATATTGTAGATAAGGTAAGTATCATTGACATAATTAGAAATGCTCCTAATGAGATTTGTCCAAGCTCGACCCTACTCAAGCCAAATGCATGTCAATGCAATGTAGGCTATAGGGCACAAATGGACAATGTTGGTACACAAGTATATTGTAGTTTACAAGCTTGAAATACTCGATGAGGATTCTTAATTTAAGTTAATAATCATGATATAGTAGGATTATTGTGATTTGATCTAATTAATCATGTCATGATATAATAATGCTAAAGATTTGAAATTTGGGGTTGAAAACATGGTTAGTCACCGACTTTTTTAGCATTATTACATTTTAGTCATGAAACTTTTTTGGTTCCTAGTTTGTCATTAAATTTTAATTTTTACGTAAGTTAAGTTTCGTTTCCCGACTAATGGAAAAGTTTCTTTTTGGATGTTGTTCTTTCTTTTTACATTTTCCTTTTATTTTTATTTTTATTTTTTTTGGGTAACTGAGAAAGAGGAATATAGGATAAAATAATAGTGCGAAGATACCACGCATATAATACTTCGAGTTTTGCTATTTGTACACGTCCTTTGACCGAAGGGTTGACGGATGAAAAAAATAATTTGACAAAAAAAGTAGTTTGACGATGGAAAAAATAATTTGACAAAAAGTAGTTTGACAGGGATTATTTTTTTCCCTTTTTTTTTTTTTTTTTTTTTTGCATGTACATGTAGCACATCTCTAGTACTTTAGCATAAATTTCATCAACGATCATTGAACATCTAAAAAAAGTTTAATTAGATTACTAAATTTTAATTTTTCTCAATTGATCATTGAACTTCAATTTAGTTTCTGAATCACTAAATTGCAATTTTATTTCAATTTTCATGACTTGGTCATATGTCGTGTCTCTAAATTGATGAAAGTTGATAATTGGTAGTTTTATCCCAATAGATCTTTTAAGTAATCATCACATAGTGTGTCAACTTAACATAATGTTGCGTCATAAAGTGTTAAAAAGTATGGAAAATACTACTTGTCCAGGGCCACATGGGCCATGGTGCCCCCCTATAGGGGGTGCCTATTCCAACAGCACCCAATGGCGCCCTAGCTACAGGTGGGGGATAGGGGACTCCTATTCCGATGCCACCGAGTCTGTCTAGGGCGCATGTGACCTTGGACATATAGCAGACCTAAAAAAATTCACACTTTAATTTTTTAAACTAAAAACATTGTCATAACCCTCTTTCTACCACAGCACTGACTTTTGCCTACAACCTTTCTTTAAGAACCCAATAGACATACCTAGCAAAAGTCGTGGAACACCTAAAAAGGCATGAAGAGACAATGGCTTGAAATATTAAGAGGAAATAGAAAAATTCGAATAAAGAGGTACTCAATCCTATGGTCAGTAGATTTGGAAGGAACGTTTGTAGCGATAAAAATGGGGTGGGAGGTGATAGGGCGGCCATTACCATTCTTTGCCCATTGGGAATTTTCAGGAGGTGAGTCAGCAATTAAAAAATCCTCAGTAACCGTCTCGTTTAATTAATATTTTTCTAATATTACTTTTTATTTTTTGAATACACTTTAAAGTGAAAAATACAAAAATAAAATAAAAAGATTCAACTCTAGTTTGAAAAATTGGGGGCAAGGACCATGCTGCATCCCCATCTCGTTTACCATTCAGGAAGGGCAATGCCGGATAGGTTGGAGTAGGAAAATTTGTAATCCTGAAACGTGCTCACGACAATAACTACAGCTTGCACTGCTAAATGACATACAATATGAAGAAACCTTCTGTTTTCAGGGTGCCATGAAGCGATATTGTGAAAGATGAGTTATAGCATAAAGCAATTTCTATTAGTTATAGTGAATTTTTATTCTTTTTTGAGGCTCAGCTAAACAAGCTCTAATTCCTTGTACAATCTTTGTCCTTATATAATTCATCATACATCCTATGCAGCCATAAGAAGATTGCTATACACTGTTAATTACAATGTTAATATGATTTTAAGTAGATCAGATGCAAGCAACAAAATGGCAGCTTCTTTTTTGATCAGCAGATCAAAATTACTGAATTCTGTACAGTTGAATCTCTTTGCTAAATGAAACTGTCCTAAATAGTATGAAATCACAATCTATATCCTTGTTTTATATCCACAATATGAGAAGCAAACACGTAAACAGAATGGAAAAAATTTTACATACCACCAAGATAACAATTGAGATTAAAGAAAATCAAATGTAAAACTCAAACCACGGGATTTTTAGTGCTTTCTGTGCTCAATTTCAGGTGAAAAATGCATGCTGAATTAGACATTTGCTTGTCTTGTGATGGTAGAAGTGCCATTGTATTGACATTCCAATACTCATCACTCTTCATTTCTTCTCCATAAACCCATTCCTCTACTTTCTTGGGCTCAGATTTACCAGTTTCTGAACATGCAACGGAAACTTTTCTCCATTTCCACCACATTTTCAGCATTATGTAAAGCAAACCCAAGCATATCAATGTGGACGTAAAGACAATGGCCACTATGATTCCTGCAACTGATGACTCAGATAGCCACTTTCTTTCATGTCGTGTTGATTCCGAACAGGATGCTAATAGTGGGCCGCATAGCTTTCCATTACCCTGGAAAGAGCTCAGTAGGAACCCTGAAAAGGTTAAAGGAAGCCGACCATTCGGATGATTGCTTGACGGGTTTAGCCTGTGGAGACTTCATAATTTTCCAAGTGAAGGTGGGACTTTTCCTTCAAGTTGATTGAATGAAAGGTTCAATCTTTCTAATTTCTCGAGATTCCCAAGAGATGAAGGGATTTCACCTGAAAGTTTATTGAAACTCAGGTCTAAGATTACTTGTAGTTCAGTAAGTGTGCCTATCTCAGGTGGTATGGTACCGGTTAGGCCGTTTACGGAAAGCCTGAGCTCGTACAGCTTCTTGCATTGCTGAAGTGTTTGAGGAATCGTCCCAGAGAGGTTGTTCTTCTGAAGATTTAGAACATTTAAGGAATTGAGGTTTCCAATCTGAGGAGGGATGGTTCCTGACAATCTGTTGGTGTGGAGAGAGAGCTTCAGTAATTTTGAACAGTTTCCTAGTTCTGCCGGCACTGTTCCATTGAAATTATTGGATGAAAGATCTAATTCACCTAGTTCGTGAATGCTCCCTAACCATGTAGGAATCGATCCAGAGAATTGATTATTATTGAGGAGAAGATGACTAAGTTTTTCCATTCCAGAAATCTCAGGTGCAAGCTCTCCTGTCAAATTGTTGAACGACAAATCGAGAAGATTAAGCACCATCAGCTGGCCAAACTCGGAAGGAACGTGACCAGAAAGAAGATTTTGGGCTAGTCGAAGACGCTTCAGGTTCTTTGACATGGCAAGTCTCAAAGGAATGTTACCCGAGAAGCTATTGTTGGTCAAGTCTAGAACAGTTAAAGAATTTGAACCCAAGAGGGGAGAAATGCTACCGCTGAATTTATTATGAGAGAAGTTGACAATGCTAAGGTTTTTGAGAAGGAAGAGGACTTCAGGAAGTGGACCCTCGAATGAGTTGTTGTAAAGAGTGATGAGAAACAGGTCCGAAAGGAAACGAAATGTGGGTGGCAAAGGTCCAGAGAATTTGTTATCTGCCAAGACGAGCCGTAATAGTTTTCTGCAATAGCCCAAGCTGGATGGGATTGGACCAGACAAGTCATTCTGCCTCAGTTGAAGGAGAACCAGATTTTCGAGCTTTCCAATTGTTGGAGGAATAGCCCCCGAAAATTGATTTCCAAAGAAATCAATTTCTGTCAAGCTGGAGCAGTTTGTTAACTCGTTTGGAATGCTCCCAGACATTTGGTTGTCGTAGAGGTATAGCACGCTTAATCTTTGAAGCTTCCCTATTTCCGCTGGAATTCCTCCCGTGATCATGTTATCAAAGAGGAAAAGAGTTTCTAATCTGCTCATATTTCCAATATCCGGGGACAGAATTCCACTAAAACTGTTGTTGTTGAGCAGGAGATCTTTGAGGCTCTCTAGCTTGTGTAGGTTAGGTGGAAGAGCTCCATCGAAGTTGTTATCGGAGAGATCTAGCTGTTCGAGTGATGAGCAATTTAACAGATCCACCGGGATTTTTCCGGATAGATTGTTGTTAGCCAGGAAAAGTTGTCTTATATTCAAATTTCTGATGCAGAGATTAGCTGGAAGGCTACCTATCAAAAAGTTCTCAGATAGTACTAAAGCTTCAAGATTCTTCAGTTGAGTGTTGAAAAGGTTTATTGGCCCTGAGAGATTATTTTTCGACAAGTCCAGCTTCTCAAGCTGCACCAATTGATTAAGCTCTGAAGGGATTTTGCCTTCTAATCTATTTCCATGCAAGTTCAAGTACTTCAAATTCAAGACCTGGCTGAACTCAACAGGAATTGATCCAGAGAGGCTGTTGTTGGCCAAGTTTAGGATTTGAAGTGATTCTAGCTTTCCGAATGAACCTGGAATTTTCCCTTCAAGACCATTGTTTGATGCTGCAAAATTTTGAAGCTCTATGCAGCTGCCAATCTCTTTCGGTATTAGGCCACTGAGGCTGTTCATCTGCAAGTCAAGAAATTGTAGATTCTTCAAATTTCCGATCTCTTTTGGTATACTTCCATTAAGCTGGCAATAAGAAAGGCCTAATACTTTCAACTCTGTCAGGTTACCAATGGTAGGCTCGACTTGGCCTGTTAATAAATTGTCTCCTATTCTAAGAACTTGCAACTTCTTCAAATAGCCAATATCCGAAGGAATCGTCCCGACTAGAGAATTAGAAAAGAGAAGCAATTCCCTCAGATTTTGAAGCATTCCGATATCGGGATGGATAGAGCCAGTGAGGGAATTCTTCGATAAATCGAGTGCTTCAAGAAAAGTGAGGTGTGAAAAATCAGCAGATATTGAACCTTTTAACTCACAACTTGACAGATTTAGAGACAAAATGTGGTTTTGATCATCTGAACATGTGACTCCATTCCAGACACAGAAACTAGTTTCTGTGGACCAGTTATCAAGAACTTGAAAGGGATCGACGAATTCCGACTTTATTCTTAGGAGCCAGTAGGAATCAGATGAAATATTTCCAAGATTTTCTGCAAGAACAGCTCCAAGAATTGACAAGAGAAGCATCAGATGATGATAAAGATGAAGGCTTCCCATTTTCGAGTTTGTAAATGGAATAAATTTTAAGTGGAAGTATCACATACATGAATCAAAAAAAAGATGGCCAACTCTTTGGTGTTGAAGGATAAAGACTGATTAGAAATAACATAGTTTTGAACTGACAGATTTGGAAAAGTTTGGATGCTTTATAGTGTTAAGGAAGTTGTCTGCCTAATTATCTTTTTCTAGAAAGTAAATTGTAATATGAAGGAAAAAGTTACAGTATAACTTAATTATTAAATTTAAGCTAATTCTTTATAAATATTTTCACCTTTTACCTTTCTCTTGTTTCTGCATAAAGGCGGGATACTTTTCTAGTTTCCTCAAGGCAGAGGTGGGGGCTGCAGGAAGTGGCATGGGAGTTGGGACTGAGAAAGATGATATATTTTTTTTTCTTTATTATTTTTCTCTTTAGGTTTTTGATGTTAATTGTAGCTTGAGGGTAAATTCATCTTTTATGGGTGTCTAAAAAATAAAAAGGTCGGTGATAACAATGCTAAGAAAATAAAAGTTGAGAACAAAAAGTTAAATATGACTAGTAGCTATTACGAATGTCTGAAAATAGAAGATCGATAATATTACGAAATAAAGTTAAAAACAAATAGTATAAAATGTTACTAAGAAACAAAGGTTGAGAACAAAAATTAAAAAACGTCAGCCTCAAATTAGCCATCATAGAATTATGAGAGCATCGAACATGTCTTAGTAGCTTATGATGTGCAGAGGTGTGTGTGGATAAGATAGTATTATGGTTGTGAAGAAAAAAGAGCAATGGAGAGACCCACTAGGCCATGTTACAAAAAAATCCAGAAATTAGGTGGGGCTGTACCTATACTTGGTGTCATTCTCAGATTGGATCTTCTCCATACTAACAAAAAATTCCAATATACACTGAATAAAGTTGATGAAAATCTATAGAATCTAAAAAGATTAGATTAATTCTGACTTGTAAGGGATGACAACTTCAGCATTTGTCAACTTAATAGTAAGAAACCATTATCCTTCTAATTCATTTACCGGATAACAATGATGCAACCTCTGTAGAACAAATTAGAAGAATAACAAAGTTTGCTATAATTGCTAAAGATCTTGTTATTTTAATTTTTTCAATAAATTTAACTGTTAATGAGACGTAAATCTTGAACCATAGTAAATCTCAAATCATTGTAGATCTGTAACTTTTTTAAAGAGTTTTACTGGATAGTTAATAGAAAATTTCATATTTTCATGCGGGCGTAAATCCAGTTGAGACTTAAATAATGAAAAGAATAATATAACGAGTATAGTTATTGTGTCAAGGAATTAGAGAGATAAAACCCATTTTCTATTATTATAATTAACTAGAAAATGAGATAATTTTATTTACCGTGTTATCAAAACTCATAATGAATATTAAATTTTAGATGATTGCATCTTTAACACCTCTAATAGCGTCATAACTAACCGACAAAGGTTAAAAATCCTTTTTTTACCACTCCATCCGCCTCATTAATATGTCCATTTTCTTTGTGGGTATCAATGTACGAGCAAACTCTTGTTCCCTGACCTGCTGAAACACATCCTGCGATTTACCTCCTTCACGATATTCCAAGGGCGAGATGGTGGGGGCCCTCAAGGTTGGAGTTCAATCTTTTTTTGAATATGTCCATTTCATCCAAGCTAGTCAAAAGATACTCTATGTGATTTTTATTCAACCTACTGATTTAAGATTTGAAAAATAATCCTCTCCCTCAACCAAAATACCACCTAATACAAAATTTAATAAAGGAAAACAACATAATAGCCAAAACAACCACATTTTACTATAATTCTTCACAAGACAGACTAATTTCATAACCTAAAGATGGAACCAAAAGAACGTGTGATGTTTATTATTTGTATATTTAGAGAGGAATTTCTCATCCAACTCGGCCTACCATAAATCTAGTTGGAAATAAAGCAATGTTTTTAGGAGGATTCCTTTCGCAATTAGAAACCAAGCATGTGAAGACAAATCGTTGGCCTCATAGTGAAATTTCCTTTGATAGTGAACATTCATCAATTGCAATATGCATCTTTTAGTTAAATGTGTGTACCTTTCGTGGTTGCTTAGAAATCCAGGATCAAGCCGAGGCAACCAATTGGAATGGAGACTTTGAAGCATGGACATTCTTTTTAGGGTAGCGTGTCTTGATACTATTGGGACGTTGACACTCAATGACATGTGCTAGCCAAGTTACGCCCTAGTTTGACAAATACTAAAATGAGTGTTTTTTTTTTTTTTTTTTTTTGTGTGTGGAGGAAATGAATATTGGAATAGTATTTTTTTAGAGGATATGTAGTTAAAAGTATGTACAAAATATTACAAAAATATGTAGATAAAAATGAGTTTAAGAAAAAAATTATTTTGATAATTGTCAAACAGAGGCTATGTGGAACATTTTTCACGGACCTTGGACATGTGTCCGATGCTCCCAAGTGTTATTTCCTATATTTTTATTTGTTTAAAATTTTTGACATACAAGTTCATGTCCACAGCACGTCCAAGACGCAAAAATCCCCATTTTTCTTTTTGTAAAATTTGGAATATGAAATTAGAGGGAAAAAAATATTAGTAAACTATATATTTAAAAAATATATATATTAGTAAGTTCTTGTTGTTTATATCACTACATGAAATCTTCGATAGATGAACATTTTTATTTCGTTTCCACTAATAATTCGAACTTATATTCAGAAGACTGTACTTGCAGAATTCAAAAGAAAGCTAAAAAGAGCATTAATTTTATTGAAAGATAAAGATATTGCACATATAAATGTAGAATTTAGTTAGATATGTCACTTGTGTCAATATCATAGTTTTTGTTTTTGTTTTTGTTTTTTTTTTTTTTTTTTTTTTTTAAATTAAGTGCATTAACATGTCAATATCGAGTCAGGTCCATGTCCCAAACCCGTGCGCATGCTTGCAGGAAAAAGATACAATGGTCTTTGTCCTAACAAAATCCCGTGACAAGGGAACCATGAATTGCCCAATGTCTCCATATTGTTTGATGTTTTACCTATCATTCTCTAACATTTAGCACAAACAAAATTAGCAAAACACCCCTAGTGAATGTGGACAAAAAAATTGAAAAAAGTATTCTTATTTTTATATCACGAGTAATTGATTTTCCTACTCAATCCTCAGTCATTGCCTCCAAAATATTCAAGATATATAAAGATAAATAGACACAAACACATGCGGGTTTGTGTCAATCGAGATTTTATGCCTCGATCTAGATAACATATGGGGAGTTTGGCCTTGATTCTTACTTAGTATATTGAAAGAGAACACATACAAAAGGAAAGGGGACATGTCAATCCTACCTTGCCTTCGGAATTACAACGAAAGGAGGGGGAAAAATACTAGCAAGTTTGTAAATTTTGAAGTATTTCTTTACACGTGCACTTTAAAAAATGACGAGAGTTGAACTCAAGATATTTTCTGACGCCGGGTAGGATAGTGATTATCCTATTGGCTTGTTATAGCAGATGATTCACAAGAAAAGAACGACAGAAAACGCTCAAAAAATCAGAGGAAATACTCTGAATTCAACTCAATATTATTAATAATGCAAAATGATAAAAACTAATCCACAAGTCGGGTTAAATAGCTGCGAAATACGAAATTATGGAAAAATTACCAAAAATGGCAAAATCCCAAAATTATACCAAAATAAAATATTAAGCAAAAGAAGTAAGTTGCCAAAAATTTGGCTCAATTCGAGTTTTCTAACATATGGAAAAAAGGAAACGAAATATTACCATAAATAGTAAAAAATAACTTAAAATTGAATTTTGGAAAGGAAAAACAGTGAATTTTGGGCTTGAAATTGACGTTCACCAAGCATAGCTAGGTGGCCACGACGTGCGCGCCGAAGAGAGCTTTCCGAATTGCGGTCATAATAGCGATTCCGATAACCGTAGCCAAAGTTATGGCCAAATTACCAAAGACGCATCAAATTCTCCCAATTAAGGAAATAATGGTGATTCACTTTTCATCTTTGCGCCGATCCGCCATCTCATGGTATCTCAGCGTCATAATCGTGCTATCTGACAAATCAGCATCACTCGACTCGAATCCTCCTGCATCATTTTCCTTCTCTAACAACATGTTGAATCATCTCATCTAAAAATTTAAATTATTAGAGAGAAAACAAATTTTACGACATAGTGTTTAAGGAAAGGAAAATTATTTATCATATGTTCATTGAAGTCTGCTTATTAATCATACCCTTAAGCCCCTATTTGGCGAAGCTTTTTTTTAGATTATAATTTGATCAGATTTCATTTTCAACTACATATTTTATTGAATCTATAATTTATATCCACTTCCTTGGAAAAACAATTCAGGATTTCTGCTAATCACCAAACTTTATTTTATTTCAAAATGGTCACTGAAAGTTTGCCACGTCAAACATTTTGTTAGAAAAGCTAACAGATTTAATTTGAGAAACCATACTAAAACAAAAACAAAAACAAAACGTAAAACTTCAATAACCACTTCAAGACAGTATAAAGTTGAGTGGCTATCCGTGTTTCTAATCCGATTTTTAACTGTCTGGTAGAGTGCAGAAATTTAAAAAAAAAAAAGGGAATTAGATTTGTTGTTTGGGATGCAACAAGAAGCGACATTTGGGCCTTATTCTGGAGAATAATTTTTCTCTACCTAATCTAGGAATTTTGTGCAATATTGTTCTTTTGTAGTAAAACCAACAGAATGTAGACAGGGTGAATACCAACTCTAAAATTAAGAATTATATGAGAGCATTATTGAGATTGACTTATGCTTAATAAATAAATCAAGGAATTATAGAGTACATAAATCCAAAGGAGAAGGTACATTATTGATAATCAAAAATATTTTTAATGTTTATATGAATAAATTATGAGACAAAATATTATATGGCAAAAAAAAAAAAAAAAGGTTATTCCTACCTTTGGAGCAATCTTTTAATAATAGTAATTTGTTTAAAAAAAAAAAAAAGAATGAAAAAAGACGTCTGCTGACGAGTCGGGCTCGGCTCGGCCCACGAGCTGCCCACGAGCCGAGCTCTCCCAATTTTGGACGAGCGGAGCTCGGCTCGGCTCGGCTTGTTTCAAAACGAGCATGAGTTCTGCTCGTGATGAGCCCGAGCCGAGCTCCTGCTTTCAAGGACCGAGCCGAAGCCCATTGACAACCCTACCTACTCACACTTTATCAATTTCCCTTTTTTGCTTTCGGAGTTTTTCCTAAGGAAATCTTTGGTACATTACAATTTGGAAGAAGTGAATAATATAATCAATAAAAATTTTAAATTTTAAATCCCCCCCCCATATTGGTCCACCCTATAATTATTACACAATTGACATTCAGTTGAACCTCTTTTCATTTTGCCAGCAACATAATCTAACTGCTACATCTTAATTTAAGCATTAATTATTATAAGATTTTGACTCCACATCCATAAGAATTTGACTCAATTGAACAACTTCACCATAAGAGTTTATATATGATTGTTTTGTCCAAAATCTATGACTGAATTTATGCATGGTCATTAGACAATGCAAAGAAATGGATAAATACAAAAACTTTTAAAAGTTTGATACGTGCCGCACTTTCAGCTTGAATTTTGAATGTGTATATGATATTTTATAAATGACTTGAATTCAGGGGCATTTGTGATATGTTCTAATACGATGTTTAATCCATTTATTTAAAAGCTTAAACTATTGCATAGAAAATACATTTATTTATTTTAGATATAAAATTAAAAAATAATAAAAACATGATAATTGACATAACAATGTGAAATCTTGCCCACAATATATCATCAAGTGTACTAATTCCACTGTTTCATTTTTATTTTTATTTTTTCCAAAAGAACTCCACCTTATTTTTTGAAATCGTGATAAAGAAATTCCCAAATAAAATATTAATTACTAGTTATCTTCGAGACACAATTAACAAGACGCAATACAAATTTTTGAAATAATTTTTTTGGGTATGTGAAATAGATACTTCGAAATTACAGAAATGTGTTATGAATAAAAGTTCACCATCAAAAAGTATTATCTATCAGCAAGAATAAGAGATATTTTATGCGTGAATAAGAAAATGATCTGTACCATTTTGGAACTCATATTTTCGTAAGGCTCCAAAATTTTGGAAAATTTCAAACCCAAATTTGGTCGGTTTCAATCAAACAAACTTATTTTGATAATTTCAATTTATAGATAGAATTTTTGTAAAGAGTGATAAAAACAAATTAGTAGTACTGAAGGAAAGACTCATTATTAACAAAATGACATTTACAAATTTTAATAACAGCTAGAAATTCTGCCGGAAGATAAAGCAATAAATAATTGTTGAATATTTGTTCGAAATCAGTGAAATGATAATGGACTGATTTTTGGGCTCAATTGTGGAATTAAAAGAAATTGATAAATGGAAACTTTGGTTTGCATAGACTTAATTTTGTGTACACTCAAGATGTGTTTTGGCCAAATCAAAGACAAATTTGTTTCTATTGTGCGTACACAAGATTTATACTATGCATACGCATAGTATTAAAAAAAATCGTTGGCTGGTTTTTCAATTTGAAACTTGGTGACTGTTTTGGATGAAAAAATTGCTACTTTTTATCATATTTTAGCACCATTTTGTGGAGTATTGACTAAGGCCTATAAATAAGCAATGTATGATCAATACAAACACATGGAAAATATATTGAAGATCAAATTCATTCCATTAGTGAAGATCACAACCTCTCCTATTCAAAATCTTTTTGTGTTCTGGAAGTTTTAATAGAAAAAACACTATGTGCTTAAGTGTTTATCTATTACAAAGCTTGATTAATCCTTTAAATCATTTGCCAAAAGTCCCTTTAAGCATCTAATTCAATTCTAGATAGGTCAAATATCGTTTGAGGACACCGATTTTCGTGTTTGAGCTTTCATTGGGATTCCGATGATTTCTTTATCGTTTTTTCATTCTTGATTTTTTGTTTCATCTCCTTCCCCTTGTGAAAATATTCCCCAACAATAACAAATTGATTGAAGGCTATGAACAATTTTTTAGTTAGTAATATTATACACATATATATTTTAATAAATTTAATTTACTAGAAAAAAAATTGGTATTAAATAAAACTAACAAAAATATTTTGAATTATATACTAATGAAATTGTTTAATTCAAAATACTGTCCAGAAAAATTAGGAATTAAAAAAAAAATCATCAATAGATAATATCTTAAAAAATATATATTTTTTAAACTTATTTGTTAGTAATTTATAAAAATATTTAAAATATGTAGGTGGAATAAAATTCTACCAGTGATATCAAAGACTTGTGATGAATGATACGAGCACTATCAATGATTGTTGACAATTTTGCTATTGATAATTATTGAAGGAGGTGCTTTGGTATTAACCGATGGTTCAATATCAGTAATCATCATACATTGATTTTTATTATAATTGTAGATTTTCTCTAGTCAATTTTTTTTACAATTTTTTGAGATGTCCCCTCAATGATTTTGAGTTGCCTCTGACGGAGAGGAAATAATTAAATTATAGCGTAAGATTAAATTTTTCATAAAGTAATATCAATTAGTGTATAAAGACAATTTCTCTAAACTAAACAAAAATTGAAAATAAAGTCAACAAATAAATAAAACATAAATTATTGGGAAAATGTCTCTTTTCTATCCAAATTTCTACTTTTTGATTAATATTTTTTTCCATGAAAAATATTTTTCTACTTTTGGTCAAGTGATCGTATTTTCCTTGAAAATAAGGAAAATACTTTCTTTAAGAGGGCTTTAAAATGATGACATATTCAATCAGTTTAAGAAGATTCAAAATGTTGTCGTATGCCCGTGCAATGCATAGACTTTGGTTTTTTTTTTTTTTTTAAAGTAATAGTGTATCTAGCGTTAAAGAGTTGATGTACATTAGATTAGATCGGCATAAAAAACTTAATGCAATGAGGTAAATTTATATATAATGTTATCAATAAAGTACGGTCGTAAAGCATCTAAAGAGCATAACGAAATAAAGGTAAACTTTGATTCCAACAAAAAATAATTAGCAAACAAGAGTTAAGTGTACAAGGGGACTTGAACAACATGCTAGCATCCTGACCGGAGATGGCACTTTCTCATGAATCCCTTTGATACAATATTAGATGCTTAACCAGTAGATAACTTAGACTCTTTACATTCTTCCATTGTTAATTATAATCACAAAATTATATGTATATAAAGCAGAACTATCCACGATGTGCTTCGATCAGCGACATCAACAAAGAAGTCGTTGGTGTCATCAACATAAGCTTATTCTTTGCTTCATATAATTTGTTTTTTATTAATTAGCGATGGAGTTACATAGTTAACTTATGATATCTTTTATTTATAATACTAAAGTCAAATAAGTTATTATTTTGAATGTTATTTCATTATCAATTAAATTTTCTGACAACATATTTGATTTTTATATTTTTTATTACTTTATTTATAGACAAAATTTTCTTCGATAAATGATATTTATGAAAATAACAATTTTTAATATTACAAACTAAAAATTGCTTCTTATATCTGAAATTATTTTTTAACCATTATTCAATTCTAATAAAATTCTTTGAAAATAATCTTTAATTTGTTTTATAATTTTATTTGAAGACTGAAGTTTTATTGATACATTAACTAATATTAAAAAAAAAAAAATTGTTGCAGAAGAAAACATGGTTGTTAATCTATAATATTATTTTCTTACCTATAGACTATTTTGTTGATAATATTTGTTTTCTAATTTTTATTGCATCATTTTGTGACATAGTTTATGTTGGTAAATTAAATTTATGAGGTAAGTGTTTTTAGTTGTTACATAAGGAAAACCCTGACTCGAAAATTTTTATAGTAAAACTATTGAGAAATAAATTTCTTAAAATTTAGGGGTTTTACTTAAATGTGGCGTTTTAAATGACAATTTGAGTGAGATTCTCTCTTTTAATAATGTGTTGGGAGAGAGAGAGTGTGTGTAGTGGAGGAACCGGTTTGGAACCAACCTAGTGTGAAAATGGCCCACAAATTAATAGTAATACTCCATCCTCTCTTTTATAGTAAGTAGGATTAACTTTTAAACCAGACGCAGAGACATCAGACTTCATAATCTCTTTTTCATTCAGTCCTGTAGTTTGGAAAACTTTTGCCAAGAAAAGAAAAATATCTTAATTTTCTCCCTTTCAGATTCTCATTTTCACCCCTTCTGTGAACCCTAGAGTCATTATCAATTGCCAACCTTTTCTATGAAAAAGAATACCACTATTTTTCTCTCTTCAAAGTTCCATGTTCAAATGGTGATTTTCCTTTTTCTCAATATTCTCTTTCTATTTTTATTATCTCCCTTTTTTTCATTCTTTTCCCTTTATTTTTAAGGAAAAGAAGATCAAATCGTAACTAAATTCTTCTAATAGTATCTAGATAGATTTCATCATTTTTCTAATTAAATTCTTTTATAATGGTTGATTAATAGTTTAATGAATTTCAACAAAGTTAGGTAATGATAAATAGTAATCATTTTTGAAAGTTTAAATTTACCAAATAGTTTATACCTAAATGCGGAATTAAAACAATAACAAACAACAAACTTATTAATATCTCTAAATGATTAAGGTAATTAATTCAATTAATTCCTATATTTAAACAATCACAAACATTCAAATCAAAAGCGATAAAAAGTAAATAATACCGAATATGATCACAAAGTTAAATCCCTAACTGGATAAACAACCTCCAAGCAAACTTGCCAATAAAATTCATTAGAAAAGTTAACTTACAATTAGTCCAAATACTGCTAAACTTTAGCTAACTCTAACCACCCAACTTGTAAATCACTAAGGAATTTCTTCGGTTGTGCACTTTGCACTTCTCAGAACTCTAAGCTAATTTTCTCTCTGTGTGGATCAACAAGAACGAACCTCGTTCTCAAGCACCCAAATTCCAAGCTTCTCTTTCCAATCTCCAAAACTCTAAGGGTATGTTTGATTACATTTATTTTCCACGGAAAATATCAGTTTTCCACCCAAATTCCTACTTAGAGTGTTTGATTGCTATTTTTTTCTATGAAAAATATTTTCCAACTTTTGAAAATATGCCTAATTTTCCTTGTTTATAAGGAAAATATTTTCCTTGTTTTTAAGGAAAACATTTTCCTTGGGTAGAGGTGATTTTTATTTTCTACAAAAGACGGAAAATATTTTCTTTTCTAGGTGATATTTTCCATGTCAATCAAACACACTCTAAAAGCTAATTGGCAAATGTAAGATTTTGTTTTAGCGTTTGATCAAAGGATCTTTTATGTTTTCTGATACAAGGGATATTATAATATTTATATGGCTTTCAAATAACAAACTTTTGACTTACAACAGGGATGTACTAATGAAGGATCAATATATGGATTGAATAATGAACAAATAATATTGCGATTGAATAAGGAATCAATGAAAATATATTTGGATCTTCAAAGAATGATCTCTATAATCAAAATATTGTTCAATCACACTTTCAGATGTCTCATAGGATGTATATTTATAATGAGTAATGTTTGGAATGAAAAGTAACTCAAAATCAGTTTGAAAATCGAACTTTATTTTTTCTCGAATAACCACGCTGTTCAAGTTGCAGCTGAGCAAGGATCAATATTTTCATCATAATTCTCTCTCTCTCCCTCCCTCCCTCCTAATATCCAACTGAGGTGATTTAAAGTGAGTTGAAAAACTAACTTAAATTAATACAATTCTTCAAGAAATAGCATTTTTCAAATTCGAAATTTTTCTATATGAAAAATGTGTCGCAACTTGTGACTGGAAAGTTAGAGCAAAACTTGTGCAACATTTTGCCCCTCATTTGACATTTAATTGCATTGTATTGATCATATGTGATCTTCTTGGACATATTTAACTCCTCCAATGGCTATACTATCAACCCTTTAATTACAATTTCATTACTCATATTTTGATTTTGATCACAACACAATTAACTTCTAGTACAATTAAAGTAAAACCTGATTTTGACTAATAAAATTGTCAATTACAAATTTAGAAATTTCCAAATATATAATTTGGACTTAAAATTTTTGTGTTGGTCTATTAGAAGAAAGTTATTTTTCTTTTATCATGATGAGCACGAGTGCCATTTTTTTGTGTACAGTTTGTTTTCTTCTGAATATGACTTCAATTATTTTTTTGCTTTGAGGAGGGACCTTTTCGACTTTATGCTTAATAGTCCTACCGTAATGCCATTTTTTAAGTTCTTCCATGTGGATCATCATGGCACGAACCTTGTCAATTGATTCCTAACTTCTTATTGATAAAAAATCTTCCTAAAAAAAAAAAAAGGAGGCTATGAAAGTAATTGGAAGTTTTAAAATTAAATACAATCACCTAAGCATTTTCCCTAACAAAATTGGGATCAATTGCAAGAATAATTTTTCGCCATCTTGTTCTATTCATTGCTAGAAAAACTCACTTAATACGAGTGACCACCAAATAGTGCGAAATGAAAACCGACTCATAAGCAAGAACCAAATCATCTAAAACATTGTATAGGGTTTGGTATAATGCGATTGGAAACAACATACATAATATCCAAGCCAATATTTTAAGTTAGTTTAAAACGCACATGATTTAGGAGAAAAAGGGAAAAAAGCCTTCCTTTTTTCTTCTTCTTTTTTTTTTTGTTTTTTTGTTTTTTTTGTTTTTTGTTTTAAGGACACATGACGCAACAATAACCAAGAAATTATTTACAATGACGTAAAGCAAACCAATGGCCGACACTAAATTCGGACAGATCATCACATCACATGGTCAAAAATGGACTAGGTTGATACCATACCACAGAATTTCACGGAAGTTTTGGACCCGTTTGTATGTACAAACAAAGATAGATAGATAGATAGATAGACGGATGGAAAGAGTGATATCAGGTGAAATGAGAAATTCAGGGGTGCTGTAAATATTCCTCGGGTTACAAATAGCAACAAGATTACTGATATCCAAGTCAGCTACTACAGTAGTAAAATGTAGATATTGTCACATCATATTTCCTGGCATTAACACACAACCTGCCATAATGGTATTAGTCAACAGATTAAACAAGTGCGTGGCCAAACTAAAGCATAGCATAAATCTACACTGGCAAATACCTGAATACTTGATTAATCAAACTATTCCAATATTAGGAAGATTAGCTTCACAAAAGAGGGCGCCTAATTTCAGCCTTTAGTCGTGACCAGAATTGACCCGGGCAGGACCACCTTGACGCCTGTGAAAATTTCCTACATCACGCTTTGAGTGACTAAGGTTTACATCATTAGATCCATCTCCAGATGCTACAAGCTTCTCGGTTTTGCCATACTTACACTGCCCAACTGGCTAGTATTCGTAATGCATATTCTGCCTCTGCCTTTCACGAAATGCAGTTAAATTATGTTGCTGGCTATCATGGCCTGAAGACTAATCTCCATGAGATTCATGGCCTCTGCCAGAACGATTGTTATCGTTTCCATTCCTCTTAAAACCAGATGAAAAATCAGGGTCATTCTCACCAGCTGTATAGGCAGCAGCAGGAGCTTATTTGATGCAGGAGGATCCGAGTCAAGTAATGCTGATTTGTCAGATTGCACGATGATGGCGCTGAGATACCATGAGATGGCGGATCGGCGCAAAGATGGAAAGTAAATCACCATTATTTCCTTAATTGGGAGATTTTGACGCGTCTTTGGTAATTTGGCCATAACTTTGGCTACGGTTATCGGAATCGCTATTATGACCCCAATTCGGAAAGCTCTCTTCGGCGCGCACGTCGAGGCCACTTAGCTTTGCTCGGTGGACGTCAATTTCAAGCCCAAAATCCACTGTTTTCCTTTCCAAAATTCGATTTTAAGTTATTTTTTACTATTTATGGTAATATTTAGTTTCCTTTTTTTTATATGTTAGAGAACTCGAAATAAGCCAAATTTTTGGCAACTTACTTCTTTTACTTAATATTTTATTTTGGTATAATTTCGGGATTTTTCCATTTTTGGTTATTTTCCAATAATTTCGTATTTCGCAGCTATTTAACCCGGCTTGTGGGTTAGTTTTCAGCATTCTGCATTATTAATAATATTGAGTTGAATTCAGAGTATTTTCTCTTTTTTTTTGGCGTTTTCTATCGTTCTTTTCTTGCGAATCATCTGCTACAACGAGCCAATAGGATAATCACTATCCTACCCGGCGTCATTATTCACCAACTCAAACAGGTACTTGCTATGGGGAATAGGACAAATTATATTACGATATAAAAAATTGTTGATTACTCTTTGTCATCAAATTTGAATGTTTTATCAAAGTTGATTGTAATTATCTGTTGGAAATAAACTAAATGTTAAGGGGTTATAAACTAAAAAATGTAAGGACAAAATGGGAAACCAAATGTTAACCACCTATTCCTATGCTTTAAATATTGTAGATAAGGTAAGTATCATTGATGGGTATGTTTCTGAATCATAGGAAGGAAGTCTATCAACTTGGCAATTCAATATGATGGCAATCCATCGAATGGACGGGAGACTTATAAGTCAACTTTTCTTTTCTTTTCTTTTCTTCTTTTTTGGTGAATGACCAGGACAGATACATTGGTATTTATGTGTGTTAATCAAGGAAGTCATTCACGATTAAACCAAAATTTTCACAAACCATTCAAAACAGAAATTTAAATGCAGAAAGTAAAGTGTAAACAAAAGGATTTTTTCGGCCGAAGCCCCAGAGGTTCAGCTTAAAGCCTAATCCCCTGTTGAGCATCCATTATAAAACGGATCTAGTTCGGTTGCACTAAAAACTCAAAATATGGAAGTCAAAATACAGAAATACAGATCACAAGATAGTCACAGAGCCTTATCTTTCTACACGAAGATGATTGGACTATTCTTCTCACAGGAATCACTCAGATCACTCAGATCTGTTACAAACCACTACCGAACTCAAGAATCACTCAGATTCTTAATACTAATCACTCAAAAAAGTTAAGCATTCATACAATCAGTAGTATTACAGTGAGATTACTGTATTTCCTCACTATTATCTCTCAAGGAACCATATCACAGAAGAGAAAACTTGAAGGGTTTTCAAGAAGGAGCGTATAAACTCAAAAAACGGCAGAGAGAAACCCTTGAAGAAAAAGTGACGATTCAGCTGAGTATAGACAATATCTTTAAACAGTTCTGAAACTTATTTAAAGGTATTACTTTTGTTCCCATATCAGATGGATTATGTAAAGTAGCAACTTTTGCAATATTTAACAATCCTTTTGATATTACATCTCTTATAAAATGATATTTAACATCTATATGCTTAGTTCTATCATGAAACATGGGATTTTTACTCAAATGTATTGCACTCTGATTGTCAGAATATAAAGTAGGACTAGTGTTCACAAAACCAAGTTCATTTAAAAGACCATTTAACCATATTCCTTCTTTGATGGCATCAGTAGCATCAATGTATTCTGCCTCAGTAGAGGATAAAGCAACAATTTTTTGTAACTGAGATTTCCAACTAACAACAGTACCACAGAAGGTAAAAAAGTAAGATGAAGTGGATCTCCTGTTGTCTCTATCTCCAGCAAAATCAGAATCAGTAAATCCTTTTAGTATTACCCCTTCTTTATTCATTTTAAATATTAATCCTATATCAGATGTTCCCTTTAAGTATTTCATCAACCATTTTACAGCTTCCCAGTGACTTTCACCAGGGTTGGCCATAAATCTACTCAAGACACTGATACTGTAGGCTAAGTCAGGTCTGGTACATATCATCAAATACATTATTGATCCTATAGCATTAGCATAAGGAATTCTTGACATTCTAGACAATTCATCTTCAGTTTTAGGACAAGCATCTGATGTAAGAATAAAATGATTCAAACATGTTAAATTTTTTCAAAACTTTATTCACATAGTTTTGTTGATTTAAGAACAGCGACCCTTTTTCTTTATTTCTAACAATTTGCATACCAAGAATCTTCTTGGCAGGGCCAAGATCTTTCATCTCAAATTCAGATTTAAGCTTTTGTTTAATATTTTCAATTTCAGATTTGCGGCTACTGGCAAGAAGCATATCATCAACATAGAGAATCAAGTAAAGAGAATTATTATTATCTTTACCTTTATGGTACAAACATGTGTCATAGCTACTTCTATTAAAGCCAAGTTTTAACACAAAAGAGTCAAAACGTTTATACCACTGTCTAGGAGCTTGTTTTAGCCCATACAAAGACCTTTTTAATAAACACACAGTTTTATTCCTACAGGTTGTCTCATATAGATCAATTCATCTAAATCACCATACAAGAAGCAGTTTTAACATCTAATTGATCTAATTCCCACTCAAATTGAGCAACCAAAGCAAGAATGCATCTAATAGTGGTATATTTAGCTACTGGGGAAAAAATCTCATCATAGTCAACCTCTTGTTTTTGGGTAAACCCTTTAGCAACAAGTCTGGCCTTGTACCTAACATTATTGTTGCCCTCCTCCCCATCTTTAATTTTATATATCCACTTGCAATCAACTAATTTCTTTTCCTTAGGTTTATCAACCAGATCCCAAGTCTTATTCTTGTATAAGGAGTCCATTTCCTCCTCCATGGCAGCTAACCATTTCTTACTATCATTTGATTTTATAGCTTCATAATAAGAGTAAGGTTCAGTCTTAGTTTCATCTTGATAGGTGAAATAGGAAGCAAATTCATCAGTATTGTATCTAGCAGGTGGCCTAATTTGTCTCCTTTCCCTATCCCGAGTTAATTGGTATCCATCAGGAGGTAAATCTGTGATATCAACAGGTTCAGTCTCTCTCTGCTCAATATCATTTTCATTCAGATTTGAATCAGCATTTTCAGCTTCTAATGGTACATCATTGTTATTTCCAAATTTAATAGGCTCCACCTCAATCTGAGCATTATTATCAGAAACATTTCTTTGATTTCCTTCTAAACATGGCATGCAAGACTCATTAAAAACAACACCTCTTCTTATAATGACCCTATAACCTTTCTCACTATGTACCCACAGTCTATATCCATTGACATTTTCAGCATATCCCAAAAACACACATTTTAGAGACCTAGGCTCAAGTTTCCCTATATTTTGATGTGCATATGCAGCACAACCAAAAGTTTTCAAATATGAGTAAATCACAGGTTTTTGAGACCACACAGATTCAGGCACATTATAATTCAAAGAACTTGTAGGACTTCTATTAATTAAATAAGCAGCAGTTTTTACAGCCTCCCCCCAAAATAATTTTGGTAGTCCTGAGCTTAAAAGCATGCATCTGACCTTATTTAATAATGTCCTATTCATCCTTTCAGCAGTGCCATTTTGTTGAGGTGTATAGGTGATAGTTTTATGCCTTAAAATGCCATGTTCTTTACAGAAATTATCAAAGTCATAATTGCAAAACTCTAGCCCATTGTCTGGTCTTAATGTTTTGATTTTTAAATCAGTTTGATTTTCAATTTGGGTTTTCCAATCTCTAAAAACAATAAAAGTTTCATCTTTAGTTTTCAAAAGAAAAACCCATATTTTCTTTGAAAAATCATCCACAATCAGCAAGTAATATTTAAACCCAGACAAGGTAGATATAGAAGCTGGCCCCCACAAATCAGCATGAACATGCTCAAGAATTTTCTTTGATTTAAAGGTACTCAGTGAGAATGGGAGTTTAGTTTGTTTGCCAATCAAACACTCTTCACAATTTGAAATTTCACCAATGTTTGATTTTCCAAAAACACCTTTAGCTTTAAGAGCATTCAAACCTTTTGTACCAATGTGACCAAGTCTACCATGCCATAATTTTGCTAGATTAAAATCATCATTTAAAACTGCATTAGACAGACCCATAAGAGGTTTAGCATTTAAGAAGTATAGACCATGTCTCTTTGGGATAGAAGTGACTAAATCACTTCCCCTAAAGATTTTTATTTGTCCTTGACCCAATTTTATGTCAAACTCCATATCATCTAACATTCCTAAGGAAATTAAGTTTCTTTCTAAATCTGGTACAAATCTAGTATTTTCTAAAAGTAAGATTCTGCCATTTTCTAAAAGAAGTTTTATGGTTCCAATGCCTTTAACTTTGCAAGTCATGTTGTTCCCCATGACAACTTGTCCTCCATTAGACTTTTCAAAATTTAGAAAGTAGTTTTTCTTAGGACACATGTGGAAAGAACATCCTAAATCTAGAATCCACTCTTGATTTAAGTTTCTTTCAACATTAACAAGGACTAAACCATTGTCAGATTGAAGTGTGTCGTATGACATAACAGTATTTCCTTCACTGACTTTCTTCTCTTTAGAATCATTCTGTTTTTTATAGCAATCCTTAGCAAAATGACCTAGTTTACCACAATAATAGCACTTTTTACCTTTTGCCTTATTCTGAGATCTAGCTTTATCAAAAAACTTCTTTTTAGGTTCATTAGAAAATTTTGAATGAAAGTTTGATCTGCCAACAATTTTACTTTTTATCAGTAAGTTTTCACCATATTGTTTATTGGTAGACTCAGATTTCAGTTCAAGTACCCTATTTCTTAAAGCAGTTATTATAATATCAGTGGTAAGTTTATCCCTACCATACTCTAAGGCATTTTTAAGGTCTTTGTGTCTGTCACTAATGGAGTTCAACAATACCACAGCCAACTGATCTCCTGATAATTCTTCATCACAGTTGGTGAGGTCTTGGGTCAGTTTTGTAAACCTATCAAGATTTTCTTCCAAATCTACTGAAGGATCCATTTTAAATGAGAAAAACTGTTTTAGTAGAAAACATTTGTTTGGGACAGTTTTTGGTTCATATTTAGCCTTCAACCTAGTCCATAAGTCTTCTGCAGTTTTAGTTTCTCCTATAGACCTGATCACATTGTCAGAAAGGTATAGGAAGATAGTACTCCAGGCTATTTCTTCCAATTCAGTTCTCTTATCTTCTTCAATACCAGTGGGCCATGAATTATCAAGAGCTTTAGCACATTTTAATTGCATCAATATAGCTCTCATTTTCTGACTTCACATACTAAAGTCTCCCCTCCCATCATACAGTTTCAATTCAAACTTAGCAGTAGTCATACTGAGTATAACACTTAGTTAATACACAATATACAGTACTAATGTTCAAGAAACACACAGGAACATACACAGTTGGAGACAACAGCAAACTCAAACTCTTTTTAGTGCCAATCTAACAATACACTTTAAACAAATTTCTCAAGACAATAAACAGTTAATACTTATTACAGGAGGCAGTATTGAAACTGAACAGAGATTTCAAAAACACTGTGCCTCGACTGACTTTTCCTACAAAATCTTCCAATTGTACTACTCATAGTGTTGTTATCTCAGATTCCCAAGACTTCAAGAGTCTTTGGACAAAGACCAATCACTGGAGTTTTAATAGTACAAGGTAAATTAAGGGAAAAATTCAGGAGTCAAGCAATATGAAATTACTAATTTCAAGATACAGGAAAGATCTCACCAAAGAGTTCGTTAGAACTCAGATTCCTCCAATAACTGAGTTGACTGTCATTTGAAGCAGGTTTTAGAAATCCAGATTAATCGAGAAGTAACAATGCTCTGATACCACTGTTAATCAACGAAGTCATTCACGATTAAACCAAAATTTACATAAACCATTCAAAACAGAAATTTAAATGCAGAAAGTAAAGTGTAAACACAAGGATTTTTTCGGCCGAAGCCCCAGAGGTTCAGCTTAAAGCCTAATCCCCTGTTGAGCATCCATTATAAAACGGATCTAGCTCGGTTGCACTAAAAACTCAAAATATGGAAGTCAAAATACAGAAATACAGATCACAAGATAGTCACAGAGCCTTATCTTTCTACACGAAGATGATTGGACTATTCTTCTCACAGGAATCACTCAGATCACTCAGATCTGTTACAAACCACTACCGAACTCAAGAATCACTCAGATTCTTAATACTAATCACTCAAAAAAGTTAAGCATTCATACAATCAGTAGTATTACAGTGAGATTACTGTATTTCCTCACTATTATCTCTCAAGGAACCATATCACAGAAGAGAAAACTTGAAGGGTTTTCAAGAAGGAGCGTATAAACTCAAAACCGGCAGAGAGAAACCCTTGAAGAAAAATGACGATTCAGCTGAGTGAGAATGAGTCCAATCAGAGTAAATAATATCAGAAGCATCCAGAAGCCTGATCCAACGGCCACCAACATTACACGTGTCATGATCCAGTATAATGTTGTTATTTAAAAAAGGAAAGAATTGTCAAACTTATTGAACACGCTTTTTGCTTTAAAAAACTGTGGAAGCAATATGACCAAAGGTCCAGGGTTCGAACCCAACAATGTGAATATGATCAACAGAAAGTCTGTAATGGAAAAGTAAAGAACAAAATCTGGGGAGAGAAATTGAAAAGAAATTCGGATACAAGTTCATGGATTCAATTCAATGCAGGCCGGTATGTGACAGATGGAGTGAATGCAGGGATGTCTGCGACCACGATAAACTGAAAAATTTAATAAACAAATTGGATGACCCAGTGCCATGGATTGGCGTGTATATTGCAGCAGCTTCTGTAGTCTGCTCCCTTGCAATGGCAGCTGACGCTTTCCACGGTTTTCGTAGTAAAGTGCTGTGGTTCCCATGTAAGTACTTCTCCTTCAATGCCATATCTTTGACACTATTAGCTGTCACATTGAAACTACCAATCGATCTTACTGCTAGTACGTTGGGGGTTAGTGAGATTCTTGCACGGGTTAGTAGCCTCGTTTTCATGTCAACTGCAATGGCAAATTTTATGACATCTTTGGGATCCATGGATGATAATGAGATGGTACTAAACCTAGCTGCTTTAGGTATTATGATAATTACAGTCATTGGCAATGCTTATATCCACCTTATTACAGTGTGTTATTTTGATGGTGCTCCCCAAATAATTTGTGAAGAAATTGTAGCAACGGGTTTTATCTTTATTTCACTTGTTATGTTTTGTTCCTCGTCTTTGACTGTTCTAACTACCACAAGATACATTGAATGCAAGTACCAAGAAATGTGCAAAATAGCTTTAGATGAAGAAAAACTGGACGGGCCAAAATTTCCAGTTGACAAATTGAGACTGGTGGTCAAAAAATATTGGGTGATGGCAGTGACAGGATGCCCCCAGTTTGTAATGGCACGTAGTGTGACTTGCACTGCTTCAGGTTTGATGTGTGTATTAGCAACCCTCACTTTAGTAGAAGCTCATATTCGGATACCAAAAGTATACCAAGGACGAGGCTATGGGTGCGGTACTTTTTCTGCCTATAAGTGGTCAACAAAATGGATCCTATACGTTCAGTCAATTGGAGTGGCATTGGGTACTATTGTCCCTGCATTCAGATGGTTTACTGCCGCCCAGTTAAAGTGTTCAGATATAGGCAGGAAAAGCTTCAAAAACGAGTTAAAAATCGAAACTTATTGGAATCAGAGACTTAAGGACTGCAGAGAAAGCTCATTACCATTACAAGTTCGACACCACAAGTGGAAAAAACTTCTTCATGCTGTAAGAAGACTATTTCTGAATTGCTGTCTTCGAGTACAGTATCTATTGGTTTGGGCGAGCAAACTTGTTCTGCTCATTTCTGCCTCATTCTTCCACCACATCAGGAAGCTGAAGATATTTGTCATTGGTGCTTCTGATGATACCAGAGGATCGGATTATGGTGGTGATGCCCAGTTGGACCTTACTCGTTATGTTCTTCAACTTCAAGGAGAGCCTGGAATTCCCGAAAGGACCCTCAAAAACATCTGGAATGAGGTGGACGGGATGACAGAGAAAGGGAAAAGACAGAAGCCGATCAACCTAATTGATCTTATACATAAATCTAACAACTTCAATGGGGTGAGAGAATTTGACAACAATCGAGTTCCAAGTTTACATTCTCAGGAGCCTCCTAATAGCTGGTCTCTACCTGTGGTGACTTTTGCATGCATCGCAATTGCACTTCCCAACATTTCAAACGACAATGCTAATCAGTTAGTGAGGTGTGTCGGGAAGGCCTTACCTTGTTAAAACTCATAGATAAAATCCTGGATAAAAATGGGGCTTTGGCAATCATCAGAAATGCTGCAGATGTTGTATGGGTAGGAGTTGATTTAAATTGCAAGTGGCAAGAGAAGGATCTCCGCAAATTAAGTCTCCACAGCAGAACCTCCAAGGAATCATTAGAAGAGCTTTCCAATTATGCTGAAAGGACGGTTAAGAGGTTCCTCGGAGAAGTAAACGATTTCCTAATGGATAAACCTCTGAATTGGCCTGTTAAAATTATAGCTGCAAACTCAATGTACAGGATCAGTCAAACTATTTTGATGGCCAGTGGCAATAATGAAACAGATGAGGGGTTGTTTGACCATTTATCCATTATGATTGCGGATATATTGGCAGCTTCCCTTACCAATTTACCACATGTCATAACTACTATATGCCACCATAATTCCCAAAAGGAAAGGCAAAAGAGTGTTCGTCAGGCTGCTTTCCTTCTTGGTGAAACAGAAGAAATTCTACAAATTCTTCAGCAGCGTGAGATATCAAGCTTGGATCCTAATAAACCAGCTTACATTGATGAGTTGCGTACTTTTATCGAGGAAGATAATGGGAATTCTCTAGCCTCAGTTCCGAGTATTGGAAGCGAAACTCAACAATCCAATAAAGAACTTGTAGCTATTGAACTTCACGGCTGAGTCAAGAACAGAAGCAAGTAGGCAAGAAAGTTACATAGGTTACGTCCAACCTCTGCATGATTATCCCATTCTCTCCCTCCTATGATTAGCATTTTGCAATTATCTCATTTTATTGTTGTGATGTTCTTCTTGCATTGTCCCTCAGTTGTTATAGAGTGTTAACATTATCCATTCTGGATTATCTTCCAAGGATGAGTTTATCACTCCCATTTGCACTTTTTATCCATGATATGGATTTCTCTCAGACCTCTTCGAGCTGTAATAAGACTGATGGTTGTTTCTTTTTCCTATCTATATTCTTCTTAGAAAATGAAAAAGTACTCTTTTATATTTCGTACATGACACAAAAATCTCTAGATTGCCTGCTTGCATGAACATAGGCTAGTAAGATTATATAAATGATCAAGATAGATGATGAAAAAAAACTATATCATAATATAAACCGAACTAATATATTGATCACAAACCTCAAAAGATATAAATGATCAAGATAGATGATGAAAAAAAAACTATATGATATAAACCTAACTAATATATTGATCACAAACCTCAAAAGAGTCCAGTTCAATTTTCCTAGCAGTGTTTCAACGTCCTTGGTGTAATCCCCTAATTACATTGCTTTGGACTTTGTTGCCACTACATTAAAATAAATAAACACGAATCTTATAAAAATATAGGACAAACTATATTACAATACAAAAAATTGACGATTATTCTTCGTCATCAAATTTGAATGTTCTCTTGAAAATGTTATTGTAATTATCTGTCAGAAATAAACTAAAATGGGAAACTGAATGTTTACCACCTATTCCTACGCTTTAAATATTGTAGATAAGGTAAGTATCATTAACATAGTTAGAAATGCTCCTAATGACATTTGTCCAAGCTCAACCCTACTCGAGCCAAATGCATGACAATGCAATGTAGACTATAGGGCACAAACGGGCAATGTTGGTACACAAGTATATTGTAGTTTACAAGCTTGAAATACTCGATGAAGATTGCTAATTTAAGATAATAATCGTGATCAAGTAGGATAATTGAGATTTAATCTAATTAATCACGTCATGATATATTAATGCTAAACGTTTGAAATTTAGGGTTGGAAAATGGTTAATCGCCGATTTTTTAGCATTTTTTCATTTTAGTCACGAACCTTTTTTTGTTCCTAGTTTGTCATTAAACTTTAATTTTTATATAAGTTAAGTTTCGTCTCCCAACTAATGGAAAAGTGTATTTTTGGACGTTGTTCTTTCTTTTTACATTTTCCTTCTATTTTTTTAGTCCCTTATAGAAAGCCTTTCTAATTCTATAGCACAACATAGAAATCAATTGGGTAACTGAGAAAGAAAAATATAGGACAAACTAATAGTGCAAAGATACCACCCATATTATACTACGAGTTTTACTATTCGTACGCCTCCTTTGATCAACACACATGAAAATAATAATAATAATAATTTGACAAAAATTGAAAAAATCACTTGAAAGGATTTTTTTTATTTATTTTTTTTTTTTTTATCTGTATGTACATGTAGCACATCTCTAATACTTTAGCATAAATGTAATCAACGGTCACTAAACTTCTAAAAAAGTTTAATTAGATTACTAAATTTTTATTTGTCTCAATTGATCAATGAGCTTCAATTTAATTTCGACTAAATCGCTAAAGTGCAATTTTATTTCAATTTTCATGACTCAGTCATATGTCGTGTCTCTAAATTGATAAGAGTTGATAATTGGTAGTCTAATCATCACATAATGTTGCATGTTAAAAAATACAGACAGTTTTTAATTTTTTTTAAACTAAAAACATTGTCATAACGCTCTTTTTACCATAACATTGACATTTGCCAACAACTTTTCTGTAAGAACCCAATAGATATACCTAGCAAAAGTCAAGGAACACTTAAAAAGGAATGAAGAGACAATGGTTCGAACATTAAGAGGAAATAGAAAAATTCAAATAATGAGGTACTCAACCCTATGGTCAGTAGATTTGGAAGGAACTGTTGTGATTCTCCGATCACGAGAAGAGAATAAAAGAGGAAAAATAATTCTATTTCTACTTGAATAGATTTACAACGAAGTTTACAAACTTGAAAAAAAAAAAAAAAAAAAACCTTTTAAAAGAGTCTCTCTAATCTCTCTTTTTTTCTCTTCTATACACTCTATTTTTCTTCCTCTCAAATGATATTTCCCTCTCTCTTGGGGCATTTAAAATTCTTTTTGTGACATCGCTTATTTATAGAGGAATTAAGCTACAAACTGCCTCAATTTTATGGCCAGAATTCCGCCATTTAGGTGCTTAATGGACAGTCAAAATTTGTGGGCTGCCTTCTTCATGAAGTAATTAAAATTGTGGCTATGTTCATGCATTAAGGAAGGTTTTAGTTGTCAACCAATCAAGAACTGCGATTGGAGAATTTCATTTCAAATTATCTTCTTGCATAGGTGTTTCTTCTCCATTAAGCAATTGAAGTTGTGGCTTATTTTCAATTATTTCAAAAGGAAGAAACTGATTAAAAAAACAGCTGGAATGCGGCTGGACTTATCAATTCTCCCCCTCCAGTCACATTTAAATCAATTATTATTTAACAACCATCCCAATTATGTCTCTGCATAGCTCTAACTTTTCTCTTGGAACCACGTTTGTTAACATATACGCTGGATTCTCATTTGTGTGAATCATCACTAGTTTCAACAGTTGATGATCCATCACTTCTCTTATCTAATGATAACGGATGTCGATGTGCTTTGTCCGAGAATGGTACATTGAATTCTTACTTAAGTCTAGAGCACTTTGACTGTCACAATGTATTTTATAATCCTTTTACTTGATCCCTAGTTCTTGGAGAAATCGCTTTAACCACAACATTTCTTTACCAACTTCTGTTGCTGTACTATATTCTGCTTCTATTGTAAATAAAGCAGCACACTTTTGTAGTCTTGACTGCCATGAAATAGCTCCCCTACAAAAGTGTAGAGAAATTCTGAAGTAGATTTTCTACTGTCAAGATCTCCCGCCATATCTAAATTTGTATAACCTTTCAAGATTGGATCAACTTCCCCATAGCACAGACATATATTTGATGTACCTTTGAGATACCTGAGAATCCACTTGACAGCCTCCCAATGCTCTCTTCTAGGATTAGAGAAAAATGACTCACCATGCCCACTGCATAAGCAATATCTGGTCTTGTGCATACCATAGCATACATCAGGCTTCCAACTGCTGAAGAATAAGGTACCGATGACATCTCCTCTATCTCTTTCTCAGATGAGGGGTATGAATTCTTGCTCAATTTGAAGTGGTTGGCCAATGGAATGCTGACAAGTTTGTCATTATACATGTTGAATCTCTTGATTACTCGTTCAACATACTTTTCTTGAAATAGCCACAACCTTTTATTCTTCCTATCTCGAGTTATGCGCATTCCCAAAATCTGTTGAGCTGGGCCTAAGTCCTTCATGTCAAAGGACTTGGAGAGTTCCTTTTTCAACTGGCTGATTTTTGTTGCATCTTGTCCAACGATCAACATGTCGTCTACATACAATAGAAGAACAATGAAATTGCCATTGGAAACCTCTGAATGTAAACACATTGATCTGCAACGATTCTTTTGTAGCCTTGGTCACCATGAACAAGTCAAACTTTTTGTACCACTGCCTTGGTGCTTGCTTAAGGCCATACAAGCTTTTTTTCAATTTGCAAACGAAGTTCTCTTGAAACTTCAAAATCTTCTGATTGCTCCATATAAATTTCTTCATATAAATCACCATGAAGAAATGTTGTTTTGAAATCCATCTGTTCAAGCTCTAGATTCAGACTGGCTACTACTCTAAGGATAACTCGAATTGAGGCCATTTTTACAATAGTTGAAAAAATCTCGTCAAAGTCAATTCCGTTCTAGTAAAGAAATCCCTTAACTACCAAACGGGCTCTATGTTTTACCACCTTTTCGCTGCCATCTTTCTTGAGCTTAAAAACTCATTTATTCTTTAATGTCTTCTTTCCCTTTGTTTGATTCTTCTTCAGTGACTCCATCTCATCCTGCATTGCCTGTATCCACTTGTCTTTGTCCACAGGAGTTTGTGCTTCCTGGAAGCTCTCCGGCTCTCCTTCGTCAATGAGCAAAAGGTACTCTGATTTTGAATGTCTCGTTGATGGAATTTGTCCTCGTTCAGATCTTCTTACCTGTGGATCTTTGATTTCAGGAGGTGCATCATCATCTGGCTGAAGTAATGGTCTGACAATTTCTGGTGAAGAGGATTGTGACTCCCCCTGATCAATATCCTCTTCTTCATCCTCCTGTTCTGCTTCCGGCATTTTCTCATGCACATCGTCATTATCTATGGTAAATTGTGCTGGTGCTGGATCTGGAGCAATATTTTGGGCACCAAAATTAGAATTAGGAGATATTGTGGGCTTTTCAATGTCTTCCAATGTCTGGATTTCATGGAACACTACGTCCCTGCTTCTGATGACCTTCTTTGTCTTTGGGTCCCATAATCTGTATCCAAATTCCTCATCTCCATAGCCTATAAAGATGCATGGAATGGTCCTTGCATCTAGCTTTTGTCTTAGTTCCTTGGATACATGTGCAAAGGGTAAACAGCCAAATACTCTTAGGTGAGAGTAGGAGGGATATTTACCAGATCATACTTTCTCCGAAATTTCAAAATTCAACGGTACTGATGGTGATCTGTTGATCAAGTAACAGGCGGTTCGAACAGCTTCTCCCCAAAATGGCTTTGGTAGCTTAGCCATACTTATCATGCTTTTGACCTTTTCCATGATTGTCCAATTCATCCTCTCGGTGACTCCATTATGCTATGGGGTGCGTGAGACCGTCTTCTTATGTCGAATGTCGTATCTTCTACAATAGGCATCAAACTCTTTGGAAGTGTACTCGCATCCATTATCTGTGCGGAGACACTTCAGTTTTTTTCTAGTTTCATGCTCTACTATGGCATGAAACGATTTGAAGTAATCCAATACTTGGTCCTTTGTATTCAAGAAATATACACACACCTTTCGAGAAGCATCATCAATGAATTTTAGAAAATATTTGTTACCGCCTAGCGATTTAACCTCCAAGGGACCACAAATATCAGCAACTTTGGTCGTCTTGTCGAAGAGAAATTGAAAGAGACTCTATGTTGCTTACCAAATAGACAATGACTGCAAGGATCCAGCACAGCTTCCTTTGAAACCGTGATTAGCTCCTTCTTTGTCAAAGTAGACAATCCCTTCTCATTCATGTGACCAAGTCTCTGGTGCCACAAATTTTGAGAAGCTTCACGTTCTACTATGTTGAGGCTATCCATATGCATTTTCATATGAGTCTTGTATAAAGTGCCACATATATGTCCTCGAGCGACAACCATGGAGCCTTTCATCATTTTCCATGTGTCATTGCTAAATTGATTGACATAGCCCTGTTTGTCAAGGGCTATCCATGAAAGTAGATTTAGCCGAAGATCAAGTACATGTTGAACATCCTTCAGGGTTATTTTACACTCGAGGTTCGTTTGTATCTGAACATCACCAATTCCCACGATCTTAGAAGAACTGGTATTTCTCATCTTCACTGCACCAAAGTCGTCGGCATTGTATGTTGTGAAGAAATCTCTGCGTGGAGTGGCGTGGTAAGATGCTACAGTGTCTATTATCCACTCAATATCTTGTTTGAGACATGAAGACATGTCTCCTCATGGATGAAGTAGATAGCTACCTCCCCAGAAATAGTATTAGTGTCTCTCCTTCCTTATTTTTCAGCTGCGAACTGTTGTGGCCTTGCTCTCGTAGCAATTTTCTGCAGTTCTTCTTCAAGTAGCCCTCCATACCACAATAGTAGCACTTGTAAATAGGCTTCCTTCTATCTATGGATCTACCCCTACTTTTGCTTCTGCCTCTTCCCCTGCCTTGAACGCATCCTTGCTGTCTTCCTCGATTCACTGTGACAAGGGCATGTGATTGGTCCATTTCTACGTCTTTTCTCCTGGCCTCTTCATTAAATAGGGAATCCTTGACCATAGATATGGTAAGTTTGCCATCGGGGACTGAGTTGTTAAGAGATACTACTAATGTCTCCCAACTATCAGGAAGAGAACTTAAAAGTAGTAAGGCTTGTATTTCATCCCCAAGCGGCATCTCCACAAATGACAATTGGTTTACTAATCTCTGAAATTTACTGGTGTGCTCAGCAACTGAAGTTCCACTCTTTAACTTCAGATTCACCAAACGTCTCATCAACAGGGCTTTGTTCCGAGCGGTATTGGCTTGGTACATGTCCTCCAGAATCTTCCAGAGGGCATATGTATCTGTCTTCTGTGCCACATGGTGAAAGACACTATGGTCAATCCATTGTCGAATTTGACTGATAGTTTTCCTATTTAGCTTCTTCCACTCTGCCTCCTTGGTAGGGTCAAGGTTTTCACCTTTAGCTTCCGGGGGGTCATACAAATCCTTACAACTGAAGAGGTCTTCCATCCGAGGCCTCCACTGTGTGTAATTGGTGGCAGTGAGCTTGATCATAGCTCCTGATAAAGATTCATCTATTGACATCTTGGCTTGCAAAAGATTTATAAAAAAAACGAAGTTGTATCAAAAAACTACAAGGGCCAATTGATAAACATGGTGTACCTGGACCGCCCGGATCCCACGAGTGAATCGAAAGTTGGATCTACATTGGATCTCACCAGAACGCACCGTTCTTATAGAGATAAACGCGCTTTTACATCTTCTTAACCCGAAATGAAATGGCTGGGACGGGGAGATAGAAATGAGAACTCCAACAATTTCTTCGTTTTCAACGCCTCCTAATTTCCAGGAATTAGTCACTTCAACAACCTTCGATACCAAATCATGAATTAGTAACTGCATCCAATTTCCAAAAAAAAAATCCAAATTGTGTCGAACTTTCCATTTTTGGAATGGAATAGTATCAAGATCAAACCTTATTCCGTGGTATTTACATGCCTAATCCTCTGTATCTCATATGGGTTTCATAATTATAGGAATTGGTTCTATCACCAATACAGGGCTCAATGGAGCCCCAACATCTTGCTTCGAACATAGGAGTTGCTAAGAGTAAAATTTGGGAAAAAGAACCGATTGTATGGGAAATACTTCAGACACCACTTATTGTGATTCTCCGATCACGAGAAGAGAATAAAAGAAGAAAAACAATTCTATTTCTACTTGAATAGAATTTACAACGAAGTTTACAAACTCGAAAAAAAACCTCTCAAAAGAGTTTCTCTAATCTCTCTTTTTTTTTCTCTTCCATACACTCTATTTTTCTTTCTCTCAAAGGATATTTCCCTCTCTCTTGGGGCATCTAAAATTCCTCAATTTTATGGCTAGAAATATGCCATTTAGATGCTTAATAGATAGTCAAAATTTGTGGGTTGCCTTCTTCATGAAGTAATTAAAATTGTGGCTATGTTCATACATTAAGGAAGGTTCTAGTTGTCAACCAATCAAGAATTGCTGCTGGAGAATTTCATTTCAAATTGTCTTCTTGCATAGGTGTTTCTTCTCCATTAAGCAATTGAAGTTTTGGCTTATTTTCAGTTACTTCAAAAGGAAGAAACTGATTTAAAAACCAGCTAGAATTGTAGCTAGAATATGGCTGGACTTATCAGGAACGTATGTAGTAATGAAAACAGGGTGGGAGGGGATAGGGCGGCCATTACCATTCTTGGCCCATTGGGAATTTTTAGGAGGTGAGGCAGCGATTTAAAGATTCTCAGTAACCGTTTCGTTTAATTAATATTTTTTCTAATATTACTTTTTATTTTTTAATTAAAGAGTTTAAAGTGAAAAATTCAAAAATAAAATTAAAAGATTCGACTCTAGTTTGAAAATTTGAGGGCAAGGACCATGCTCCGCCCCATCTTGTTTACCATTCGGGACGGGCAATGTCAGTAGGTTGGAATAGGAAATTTTGTAATCCTAACACGTGTGGGATGCTCACAACTATAACTATAGCTTGCACTACTAAATGATATACAATATGAAGAAACCTTCTGTTTTCAGGGTGCCATGAAGCGATGTTGTGAAGATGAGTTATAGTGTAGTTATTAGCTAAGCAATTTCTATTAGTTTGGACGACTATAGATGAAATGATAGTGAATTTTTATTCTTTTTCGAGGCTCAGCTAAACAAGCTCTAATTCCTTGTTCAATCTTTATCCTTATATAATTCATCATATATCCCATGTAGCCATAAAAAGATTGCTATACCCTGTCAACTACAATGTTAATATGATTTTAAGTAGATCAGATGCAAGCAACACAATGGCAGCTTCTTCTTTTTTATCAGCAGAAAAAAATTATTGAATTTTATACAGTTGAATCTCTCTATTTAATGAAACTGTCCTAAATAGCATGAAATATCAATCTATATCCTTGGTTTTTTATATCCACAGTATGAGAAGCAAACACATAAACAGAGTGAAAAAATAAAAAAATAAAACTTAAATTTTTAGTGCTTTCTGTGCTCAATTTTAGGTGAAAATGCATGCTGAATTAGACATTTGCTTGTCTTGTGATGGTAAAAGTGCCACTGTATTGACATTCCAATACACATCACTCTTCATTTCTTCTCTATAAACCCACTCCTTTTCTCTTTCGGGCTCAGATTTACCAGTTTCTGAACATGCAATGGAAACTTTTCTCCATTTCCACCACATTTTCAGCATTATGTAAAGCAAACACAAGTGTATCAATGTGGATGTAGAGACAATAACCACTATGATTCCTTCAACTGATGACTCTGATAGCCACTTTCTTTCATGTCGTGTTGATTTCGAACAGGATGCTAATGGTGGGCCGCACAGCTTTCCATTACCCTGGAAAGAGCTCAGTGGGAACCCTGAAAAGGTCGAAGGAAGCTGGCCTTTCAGATGATTGTTTGACAGGTTTAGCCTGTGGAGACTTGATAATTTTCCAAGTGAAGGTGGGACTTTTCCTTCAAGTTGATTGAATGAAAGGTTCAATCTTTCTAATTTCTCAAGATTTCCAAGAGATGAAGGGATTTAACCGGAAAGTTGATTGAAACTCCGGTCTAAGATTACTTGTAGTTCAGTGAGCGAGCCTATCTCAGGAGGTATGGTACCCGCTACTCCGTTAGGCTGTTTACAGAAAGCCTGTGCTCGTACTGCTTCTTTATGAAAAAGAATACCACTATTTTTCTCCCTTCAAAGTTCTATGTTCAAACTGTGATTTTCCTTTTTCTCAATACTAGTCTATCGCCCCGTGCAATGCATGGGCAAGATTATTTTGAACGTTATATTAACGTTTTTAATGTTGATATGAGTTTAGTGTTTAAAGAATAAGCGAATCAAATAGTTATAAAAATAATTATTTGAGGTAAGCTATTTGTGATATTAATTTTGAAATTGAATGATTCAATATAGTAATGACAAAAATGAACAATTCAACTTTGTGCAAAGAAAAACAGTAATTTGTACCTGTAGAAAAAATTGAAATAATTTTAAATCAAACAAGTTTATATTGAAAAAATTTTGAATAGGAAAAAAGGAGAAAAAAAACAGTAATTGAAAAAATTAAGTTCAATCATAAAGAAAAAAGAATTTTAAAAAAATTTATCTATAATAAGAACAAAAAAAATTAAAAAATATATTAATAAGTAATTCCACCAGTAAAAAATTTGAAATAATCTTACATTAAACAAATTTAAATTACAAAATTTGCAATGAAAAAAAAATTCCTTGAACGAGAGAAAAACGGTAATTAAAAAAATTAAGTTCAATGAAAAAAGAATTTAAAAAAATTTAAATAGAAAAAAATTTATCTATAATATATGTTCATATTATATTTTTTTTATTTTGGATTTAAAATTCTTTTTAATTCTTTTCTTTTTATAATAAAATTTATTTTTTTCAATTTTAATAAAATAATATTAATATATTCTTTGTTTCATTTTTGTAACTTTAATTTGTTTAATTTTTTTAATTACATAATATTTTTTTAAATTTGTTTTGTTCATATTATAAAATTTTTAAATTATTTTCTCTTTATAGGTTGAGCACATTTTCTCTTCTTAAAGGAACTATAAATGGGTGATACATGTGTTTTTGAACTACTGAACAAATCAACAATTATCTTTACAAATGCAAACAACAACAGAACTATAAACACTACTAACTGGATCAAAAAACTTTAAACATACCCAAAGCAAACTCTTGTAAGTCTCATTAAATATAAAAAACAATGATCGAAAAATTTAAACTTCTCAAGTAGATAAGGGTAAAGAAAAAAAGACCTAGCTAACTTTTACACATTCAACAGCAGCAAAAAAAAAAAAAAAAAAAAACATATATTACATTAAATAAAGCCAAAGAAAATAAGAAATAAATCCACAAAAAAGTAAACATCCAATAAAAACATAAACTTCATAGTCATATCCAAGAAAAAAATAAAACTCCAATTAGATTTTCACATATATACAAAGACAAGAACATACCTCACATCTAGGTAGAGGAAGATGAGTCAAGCTAGATTTTCATCTATACACAAAAATAAAAACTACATACTTTAAATAAATCTTAAAAAACTAAAAAACGGAATTACAAACAAAAACAAAAAACAAAAATTTGCAAGAACATACCCAAAGATAATGTCACAAATTCTACGGTTTTCTTCCTTACGATCGAGATGAGGACTGCACGATATTTTTTCCCACATAAAGAAACAAGAATTTGGAGAGTTTTTTTTTTCGTACATGAAAGCTAAACTTTTGAACAAAATCGATTGAATTGAAAGAGAGAGAATGAATTATTTGAAAGAGTGATAGATGGTAGATTACTTTATATTTTTTTATAATATAATAAAAAAATAAACAACTTTGACCAAACCCATTTCAAATCAGTTGAATATGAAAATACATGTGAGAAAAATGAACAATCCAGCTTTGTACAAAAAAAAGTAATTTCCACTTTCACCAATAGAAAAAAATTGAAAATTTTTTAAATATAAAAAAATTAATATTGAAAAAATTTTAAATAGAAAAAAAAATCTCCTTTCACAGAGAGAAAAAAATAATTGAAAAAATTAAATTCAATCATAAATAAAAAGAACCTCAATAAAAAAATTACTATAAATAAAATTAAAAAAAAAAAAGGAACTCCATGCATAAAGTGAAAAATCACTTCGTGCATTCACTGCACGCACGGAGTGATTCACTCCGTGCACGATGCATTCACTTCTTGGACGGAGTGAATCACTTCGCGCACGGAGTGTTTTCGGAGTCCCTATATTTTTTATTTTTTTAAATATTATTTATAGTAATTTTTTTATTAATATTTAATTTTTAAAAATTAAATATATCTAAGTATTTATTTAAAAATGTTGAGGTTAATATTTTTTTATCTATAAGTAGTTTTTACAATTATAGGGTTTTTTATCACTTTTAAATAATTTGAAGTGATTTTTTTATTTTATAAGCAACTTTTTACATTCTAGATAGTGTAATCTTTTTATTAATATTTAATTTAAAAAACTAAATATATCTAAATATTTATACTTATAAAATTTTTAAGTTAATATTTTTTTACTTATAAGTAACTTTTACAACTATAAGAGAAGAAGAGATTAATATTTTTTTACCTATAAGTAACTTTTACAAAAAAAAATTACACTATCTAGAATGTAAAAAGTTGCTTATAGGTAAAAAAAAAAATACTTCAAGTTATTGAAAAGTAATAAAAAAAACTTATAATTATAAAAGCTACTTATAGGTAAAAAAAAAATATTAATCTCTCGTTCTCTTGTAATTACAAAAGCTACTTATAAATAAAAAATATTAATTTAAAATTATTTAAATATAAATATTTAGATCTATTTAGTTTTTTAAATTAAATATTAATAAAAATATTACACTATCTAGAATGTAAAAAAGTTACTTATAAGTAAAAAAATCACTTCAAATTATTTAAAAGTAATTAAAAAATCTATAATTGTAAAAGCTACTTATAGATTAAAAAAAATATTTAACTTCAACATTTTTAAGTAAATATTTAGATATATTTAATTTTTTAAAAATAAATGTTAATAAAAGAATTACTATAAATAAAATAAAAAAAAAAACAAAAATAGGGGCTCCATGCACGGAGTGATTTTCACTCCGTGATTTTATTACTTATAAGTAAATTTTTACATTCTAGATAGTGTAATCTTTTTATTAATATTTAATTTAAAAAACTAAATATATTTAAATATTTATACATAAGAAAAATTAAGGTTAATATTTTTTTACTTATAAATAGTTTTTACAATTATAAGAGAATGAGGGATTAAAAGTTTTTTACCCATAAATAGCTTTTATAATTATAAGTTTTTTATTACTTTTAAATAATTTGAAGTGTTTTTTTACTTATAAGTAACTTTTTTACATTTTAGATAGTGTAATCTTTTTATTAATATTTAATTTTAAAAACTAAATATATTTAAATATTTAGACTTAAAAAATTTTAAGTTAATATTTTTTACTTATAGATAGCTTTTATAATTATAAGTTCGTTTTACTTTTAAATAATTTGAAGTGATCTTTTTAGTTATAAGTAACTTTTTACATTTTAGAAATAAAAAATAACTTTTATGTAAAAAAATTATTATTACTAATAAAATTATAAGATATTGTCGATAGTTGATACCATGAAAAAATGGAGAAAGAATACTGTGTCAAATTTAAAGCATGTACGCTGCAGGTAAAATAGAAAACAACGTCGTTTCTGATCCACCAATTTAAAAAAACAAAATACAGTGTGACAATATTATTTAAAAAATATTACTAATAATAAAATTATAGGATATGGTTGATAATTGATAGTGTAAGAAAATAAAGAAAGATATTGTGCGTCAGATTCAAAGGACCAAACCAATTTCAAACAAATTCAATGCGAAAATTAATGTGATAAAAATGAACAGTAAACCTCACATTCTCTCTTTTAAGGTAAAGAGGGACCTCAACATTTTTATGTAAATATTTAGAATATATATTTAATTTTTTTAAATTAAATATTTATTAATAAAAAAAATTACTATAAATAGCGGGGGGTACATATCACCACTCCATGCACAGAGTGGTTATCAAACACTCCGTGCAAAAGGTCTCCTTTTGCTCTCCTTTTGTTCAGAGAAATTTTTTTTATTATTATAATTTTCTTTTGGGATAATTTTGTTCATATTTTATTTTAGATATAAAATTCTTTATAATTCTTTTATGATAAAATTTATTTTTTCAATTTTAATTAATAAAATAATATTTGTATATTATTTTATTTTTTTTAAATTTTATTTTGTTTTATTGGTTTAATAAAATAATTTTTATACATTCCTTACGATACAACGACATTCGCTAAATTTCAATTAAATAATATTTATTTTTGAAAAAAAATCATTTTAATTTAATTTAAAAACTTTATGGTAAATTTTTTTTATTTTTGTCGACAATTTAATTTTTTAATAATCTTTGTATTTAATTTCATTTCTTTATTATATAATATATAGTACTGGCTTTAATCAAGTGAAGCAGTATGTGAAAATGAAGAAATCAATGAAATGACGATTTAAAATAGTGAGATAGCGTGTGAAAAAAAATGTTATAGTGTGATTAAATAGAATAATTTACTGTTGTTAAACCAGTTTCAAATTAGTTTTCATGTGAAAATCTATGTGACAAAAATGAACAATAAACCTCACATTCTCTTTTAAGATAAGGAGTGATTCTCTTTCTATTTTTATTCTCTCCCTTTTTTTCGTTCTTTTCCATGTATTTTTTAGGAAAAGAAGTTCGAATCAAAACAAATTCTTCTAAATAGTATCTAGATAGATTTCATCATTTTTCTAATTAAATTCTTTTATAATGGTTGGCTGATAGTTTAATGAATTGCAACAACTTTAGGTAATGATAAATAGTAATCATTTTTTAAAGTTTAAATTTACCAAATAGTTTATACCCAAATGCAGAATTAAAACAATAACAAATAAGAAGTCACTTATTAATATCTCTAAATGATTAATGTAATTAATTCAATTAATTCCTATATTTAAGCAATCATAAACATTTAGATCAAAGGCAATAAAAAGTATATAATACCAAATATGATCACAGAGGTAAATCTCTAACTGGATAAACAACCTCTAGGCAAACTTGCCAATAAAATTTATTATAAAAGTTAACTTACAATTAGTTCAAATACTGCTAAGCCTTAGCTTACTCTAACCACCCAGCTTGTAAATCACCTAGGAATTTCTTCAGTTGTGCACTTCGCACTTCTCAAAACTCTAAGCTACTTTTCTCTCTGTGTATCAACAATAACGAACCTCATTCTCGTGCGTCGAAATTCCAAGCTTCTCTATCCAAATCTCTAAACTTCTAAAGGCTAATTGGCAAATGTAGGGTTTTGTTTTAGTGTTTGATCAAAGGATCTTTTATGCTTTGACATGTAGGCTGATACAAGAGATATTGGAATATTTATGTGGCTTTCAAATAGCGAACTTTTGACTGACAACAAGGCTCTACTAATGAAGGATCAATATGTGGATTGAATAATGAACCAATAATACTGCGATTGAATCAATGAAAAGATATTTGGATCTTCAACAAATGATCTCTGCAATCAAAATATTGCTCAACCACACTGTTAGACATCTCATAAGATGTATATTTATAAAGAGTAAAGTTTGGAATGAAAGGGAACTCAAAATCAATTTGAAAATCGAATTTTACTGTTCCTCGGATAATCATACTGTTCGAGCAGCAACTGAGTAGCGATCAAAATTTTTGTCATAACTCTTTCTCTCCCAATGTCTAATTGAGGTGATTCAAAATGAATTGAAAAGCTAATTTAAAGGATTACAACTCTTCAAGAAATAGCATTTTTCAAAGTCAAATTTTTTCTATGTGAAAAATGTGTCGTAACTTGTAATTGGAAATTTAGAGCAAAACTTATGCGACATTTTGACTCTCATTTGACATTTAATTGCATTCTATTGATCATATGCGATTGATCATCTTTGACTCCTTCAATGGCTATACTATTAACCTTTAATTACAATTTCATTACTCATATTTTGACTTTGATCACAACACAATTAACTTTTAATACAATTAAATTCATTTGACTAATAAAATTGCCAATTACAAATTTAGAAATTGCCAAATATAAAATTTGGACTTAAAATTTTTTTGTTGGCCTATATTAGAAAGTTATTTTTCTTTTATCATGATGAGCACGAGTGCCATCTTTTGTGTAAAGTTGTTTTGCTCTGAATATGACTTCAATTATTTTCGCTTTGAGGAGGGACCTTTTCGACTTTTTGCTTAACAGTCCTATCGAAATGCCATTTTTTAAGCTCTTCCATGTAGATCATCATGGCATGAACCCTGTCAAAAAATTCCTAACTTCTTATTGATCAAAAATCTACCTAGAAAAGGAGGCTATAAAAGTGATTGGAAGTTTTAAAATTAAATACAATCAACTGAGCATTTCCCCCAACAAAATTGGGATCAATTGCATGAATAATTTTTCGCCAACTTGTTCTATTCATTGCTAGAAAAACACTAACTTAATGCGAGTGACCACCAGATAGTGCGAAATCAAAACCAACTCGTAAGCAAGAACCAAATCATCTAAAACATTGTATTGGGTCTGGAACAATGGAATTGGAAACAACATACATAATATCCAAGCCAATACATTAAGCTAGTTTATAACGCACACAATTTAGAAGGAAAAAAGCCATCCTTTTTTTTGTTTTAAGGACACACAACCTGTTACCGTAAACGCAACAATAACCAAGAAATTATTTACAATGACGTAAAGCAAACCAATGGCCGACACCAACTTCGGCCAGATCATCACATCACATGTTCAAAAAAGGACTAGGTTGATTCCATACCACAGAATTTCACAGAAGTTTTGGACCCGTTTGTCTGTACAAACAAAGATAGACAGATGGAAAGAGTGGTATCAGGTGAAAAGAGAAATTCAGGGGTGCTGTAAATATTCCTCGGGTTACAAATAGCAACAAGATTACTGATATCCAAGTCAGCTATTACAGTAGTGAAATGAAGATATTGAACAAGATTACGATATCCAAGTCAGCTACTACAGTAGTAAAATGAAGATATTGTCACATCATATTTCCTGGCATTAACACACAACCAGACATAATGGTATTAGTCAACAGATTGAACAAGTGCGTGGCCAAACTAAAACATAGCATAAATCTACACTGGCAAATACCTGAATACTTGATTAATCAAACTACTCCAATATTAGGAAGATTAGCTTCACAAAAGAGGAGGCCTAATTCCAGCCTTTAGTCGTGACCAGAATTGATCCGGGCAGGACCACCTTGACGCCTGTGAAAATTTCCTCCATCTCGCTTTGAGTGACTCGGATTTCTCTCTCTGTATCTTGGGGCTACATCATTAGATCCATCTCCAGATGCTACATGCTTCTCAGTTTTGCCATTCTTATACTGCCCAACTGGCTGGTATTCGTAATGCACATTCTGCCTCTGCCTTTCACGAAATGCAGTTACATTGTGTTGCCGGCTATCATGACCTGAAGACCAATCTCCATGAGATTCATGGCCTCTGCTAGAACGACTGTTATGGTTTCCAATCCTCTTAAAACCAGATGAAAAATTAGGGTCATTCTCACCAGCTGTGTAAGCAGCAGCAGGAGCTGATTCACCAACTCCAACAGGAACTTGCGATGGGGAATAGGGCCGTCCTTTCGCTGGAGCAGGCTTCCTCTCTCTGAACAACTCTTGATGATGCCCTACATCAGGCTCAACAGCCATATTACTTTTGGGGACAGAATCATCCGGATGAGGTCGATCAACTTCACAGCTTTTCTTGTCATCTTGAGGTGGAACATGCACCTTACTCTTGGCACGAAGATCCCTTTTTGAAGCCCTATCAGTTCCCACATTAATAGTTCCAGTTCCAGCAGCTCTGCCTCGGTTCTGATTATTTTCTGAATTTGTGTTAGGCTTGGGCTGCCAATGAGACGACATTCGCTCCCCAGAGCTGTGACTTTCTTTCGAAGAAATAGAAATAGTTCTGTCCGTCTGGTTCACATCAGTAGCTGCAGATTCACTACGAACAGTGTTTGTGAGTTCAGGATCATTACTGCTTCCCATGCTTTTATGGCCCTTCGATAGATATCGCTTTCCTCTACCTGTTGTTACCTGATCTTTCACAGCAAGAGATTTTCCAGCTGCAGCTGATTCAATAACATTGGACATGTTACTGCTATCCAACGTGTTGTTATCTCTGGAACTATGAGATTCAGCTTTTGGTGCATTTATTTCACGCTTGACAAATTGATTTTGGTCTGTGGATCTTTGAATGTCCTTGCTTGGGTTAGAAGTAACAGATGGTCCATGATGGACACTCGTACTATTCGATGTTCCATGTTCTGTAAAATTCCGTTGTCGCCATGTTCCATGTGCTTTTCGTTGCTTGTTATGCCTGCCATCTCCCTCCTTGAAGTCTACACCAGACCTAACAATTCCAGTTGCTGAGCTGTTGGGTGGTGGACTTGCAGATTTAGATGACTCAGGTTGTGCTTTCCCAGCGGCTTCTTCTGGTGTAGTACTAGTTGAAAATGGCATGGGTTGAAAACTTCCCTGCTGTGCCAGCTCCTTAGCCACAGGCTTCGGAACATATCTCTCCATTTCAGCCCTTTTGCCTTTTGAACTATTCTGCACCAGATTATCAATCTTCACTGAAGTCACAGATTCAGTAGATGATTTTTGACTTGCTTCAACTGCACTCTCAACTTTGCTTTGTGAATGGACTGGGGCCCACATTATAGTGTCATTGCTGTGAAATTTTTCCACTATCCTATTAGCCTGTAGACTTTGTGGCGTTCTGCGGGATGGAGGTTTCCACTGTTTGTTTACTCTGCTATGGACTGCTTCATCGTGGAAAGTAGACTGCACCTCAGAAGCTTGCAATCCTCCATCAGGCTCAATCTTTGTTGAGACTGAGCTATCCAAATCAGACAGCAAAACCTTGGACTTTCCAGTTTCAATGGACTCTTTTGCAGGATTAGTCTCCTCCAGCGTGACTGACGGTATTGGAGAGATGACTGCAGCCTCGTCCAGTCTCTGCTTATTCTTACTATACCTATTATTTTTCCTTCCCTGATGTGTGGTGGGTTCAGCCATGATAATAGAGGTATTCGGTGCATTTGCCTCACCACTTGCTCTGACACTTGAAGCAACCTCCGTCAAGGTAACGTCATTAACACGTACATCAGTGAGATCTTTCGGAGCCTCGCTTAGAGATGATTTTTCATTTGAATTCTTCTGTGATGGATCATTCGGCTTTTGTTCACAAAATATGTGCTTATGTCTAGAGACACTTTCATCAGTAGATTCAAATGCGTTTTTCGCACCCATATTATAAGAATCCTGTTTCAAAGGCGAAGACTGACCATGAGAAATGTGTTCCAAATGAGATGTCCAAGGTGTCTCCATGTGTAATTCTCTGGAAATATTAGCAGATTGTCTATAATGGCTAGCACTGCTTTCTCTGTCAGACTCCGAGACCAAAGTAGGGCCAGGTGCCTGGAACTTGAGGTTAACCATTGCTTGTTCACCAAGTACACGTGTTTCTTTTTGCTCTCCCTGGAAGACACCAATCACCAGAGCTGTCTCCGCATTCTGGGTTCCCTGAGTTCTTCCGGCTTTCTGGTTTCCAGCTTCGCCTGCTTGTGTTCGCCGATTCAGTTCTTCCAATTTAGCCAAAGCCTTCGCCTTCTGCTCTCTCGTTCTTTCTTCCTCTTCCTTCTGTAGTTCTAAGGCACGTTGCTTTGCTGTCTCTTTCATCTTTGCACGCTGATTGAATACATAAACACATGGCCAAATAGAAACTTATATACATTAAGCAAGTGAGAAATAAAATTAGTTAACATGTAAATATAATACCTGTGCCTGGATATCAGTTGAATCATATGACTCTGCACAAGGTTGTCCTCCATCCATCACCGAATGGATCACTGAGTTCTCAGTATCCTCTGTACCAAATGCATGAATATCATCTGAAGATTCAATATTTGAAGCTGTAATCACATCAAACTTCTTCTGCCATCCATCATCATCCTGGTTGTTGAACTTTCCTTTATAGTGATGGTCAACTCTACCTTGCCCACCATGATATGCTCTCCTGTAAATTTGAAGAAGTTTAGGAATGGATATAAGTGTGAAAGATAGCAGAACAACATTTTTCAGCAGACCTAGACACAAGAGCCGCAGACTGAGAAATCTTATCCCCGACTGGAACAACCACTTCGTGGGGGACAGGGACAAAATCTCCAGAAGCAGAAGTCCTTTCAAAAGATCCAGCAGTACTACCAGCTTCAACAGTAAAATTATTAAACTTGGCTTCAGCAACTTGAAACCCACTCCTTTGCTCTTCCCTGTTGTAAGCAGCAGGAACATCATGACGTCCGTCAGTTGCACGGACTTTTGCATTTAAAACTTCAATTTTCTGCATTAGAGCTGAATCTTTTGCTGGGGCCAGCAAAGATGTATCTCTGTCACTAGCTAGAGTTGGCTGTGGTGGTTCAGGAGGAAAACGTGCCACAATTTCTGATTTCTTTGTCCAATTGTCATTAGCAGCTTTGAAATTGCCTATACCTTTGGACGACTTTTCTTTGATGGTGTTCGTAGAATGACTATCAAAATTATGAGAAGTGTTTTTCTCATGTGGTGTTGTCTGCTCACCAAATATATCTTCATCTACATCATCATCAGCCCCCCACTCAGTTTTCCGGGATGATATCAAGAGTAGACCATGCTTTCCACGATGTGAGGCACTAGATCGTAAATTTTGTTCCCAATTTTCCCCTTCCTCCTTCGTATCCCACTCTTTCTGATTCTTTGGCGGAATGTTGTGGGGTCCTTGAGGGCCCTCTAAATGATCAGCTTCCACTTTTTCCGACAATGCTTTGCCTGTGGACCCACGCCCATCCGGTCTGCCATGGGAATAACTAGGATCAGGAGCACTTGGGGCAGGATATCTATTAAACACAGGGTGGCCTGCAGCCATCCCCATATATGGAATTTCACGTTCATTGCCATTGCAATAGCCCATTGGTGGTCTATAATAATTGTCATAACTCATTGGACCAGGGTAAAACCCAGGCCTAAATGGCATAGCTGGGCGTGCATAGGCATCGGGCATCTGCGTCCTGTATAAATCTCCATTTTTTGGATGGGGACCTCTAGGAGCAGCACCTGGTGGAGGTACAGGTTGTGAACCAGCTAAAGGCACAGGTACAACTTGAGGACGATGATAAGGGAATGGCTCCATTGGAAAGCCACCAGGAGCAACAGGGGCTCCAAATGGCGGTCCCCCAGGAGGCCCCCTATACCAAACGCCAGGTGGAGCATTTATAGGAGGACCACGCCATGAATCAAAATGCTGAGGGGGGACATTGGAGTGGTAATATTGTTGGGGCTCCCCTTGCCACTTCTCCATGCTAGGATGAATACCATCCTCTGTAGATCGGGTACCATGTCTCTTCCATGTATTATTAGTTCCACTCTTGGTAACTGCACTAAGAGAAGTATCACGTAAGAGCAAAATTCTACAGAACCGAATCTAGTATTGATAGCTGAATGTAACTTTATGTTCTAAAAAATTGAGGGGTGCTGACCATCCTGAGGAGTTGTGATCTTCCCATCTGTCTGAGATATTCTGCCAGAAGCAGAGCCAGGGTGTTCGTGAGAGACATGATCTGTCAGGAATTGTCAACTAAGGTGTCAGTAATGCACACATTCTACATCCATCTGTTTTTAAATGTCAAAAGTTTCCAAAATTGCTTACAAGTGTATGCCAAAATCCAACTATTATAACAGTGAACAAGGCAAATAATGATATAATAATATATAACATTCATACATCAAAAAATCTTTCATTTGATTTAAGACAAAATTCTGAGAGGATAACACGTGTAAATAGAAGATGGTCCATCATCAGAATCACAAAAAAGATATGTAGGTATAAAAAAATCTGAGAGGATAACAGGTGTAAATAGAAGATAGTCCATCATCAGAATTACAAAAAAGATGCAGAGGTATCATACCAAAACCCAACAAACGGCCATAATAGAAAGCTTAAATAACGTTCTTTAACATAACCATTGCTTCACAAATGATTTCAACAGGTTCACCGAGAACTGAAGAAGATACATGGCACTATGCATGTGAAAACCACTACTGCCTGCTCTTAGTACAACAATGAAAGTGCGTTACACAGTTTATCCTCACACTTTACATTATTCTGGCAAGCTGCCACATGGCTAAATAAATTAGTCTAAATTTTTTTTTTTTTTAAAATTATAGGTCACTTTCCTAATCGAAAGTATAGTTGATTTCCTAGTTTTCTATTTTGTCAAAAGCACACGACTAGCAAGCCACGAAAGAGCCAACAATTTTAACGTGCATGAGAAGTATCCACAAATGTACAGTAATTCTATAATCACATATGCACACCTTGTAATTCAATATCCTTCACAGAATTGTCTCTTTCAGAACCAAGTGTAGGAAAATCCCCAGAACTCAGAGAGAACCCATCTTCCTTGGAAGATTTCACACCCTGCAAATATACTAAAAGATCAATTAACCAAAATAAATTATTTTTCAAGAAAATGTTAATATCTATTCAAATTAGTTAAGATATACATTTTTAGTCCTTTCATTCATGAGGATCTGGAGAACAGGTTATGCAACACTACTATCACCATAACTCAAATCGCAGGAACATAGAGAGGGGGAGGGGGAAGCTGAGATTATACAATAGCCTCAACAGGATGATCTCAGAGAACGAGGAGTTTGGGGAATGCAGATGCATTACTGACCAATATATTCTATCACTATCTATCTATAATAACTGCTAAGAGTGGATCATTTAGTTTATCCCTTTTGATGAAGCAAGCACAGTACTTAAGTATTCGGCGATGACAATTGAAGAGCCAGATACTAGTAGGGTAAATGTTTCTCTAGACAGAACTATACCAATCTTCCCGCAGCACTACTTGGACCCCATGCTACCGAACTTTCGGACACAGGTTCTGCAAACCTCGAGAGTTGTGAGCTATTAGGTCTGGTTTCTGCACTTCTAGGACGCAAAGACGTCGATGATGTCTGATTTGATGCCAAGGTCCCAGAAGCCGATGAAGGTCTAGAATTTGGAGTCCACGAATTGGCTGTAGGTTCATGAGTTCTATCACTACCAGCAGTTGATGGTCGAGTACAACTTCCACTAGATGAAGGGCGGGCACTGAGATGACTAGGAGAAATAGTGTCACCGTCAGCATTTGGAGACTGCATAGAAGAACTCCATGCATTTGATGCAGAAGAAGATGAGCGGTTTCCCCAGCTAAGCGTACCCCTATGTCACAAGAAAGAGAAGCTCAATCCAATGCAAAACAATACAGAAAGAAAAGAAGTAAACTCCAGATTCAGATAAGTGTAGCACTTGAACTACAAAGATAACTCATTGAGAAAGCTATGCACTAAAGTGTCTTTGCAATAGATAACAAATAGGAAACATGGATGATGATTGAGAACACAAATGATACTGGTCACTCACTTGGGAACAATTTCCACGTTGGGATCCAAACCATGATTTTCTAACCTTGAAGTAAAATCAAGAAAAAGTGTCAGATTGCACCTGAAAAATCAGAAGGTAAACCAAAAAATAACTCAGCAGATACCTTTGGCTGGGTAAATTCAAGGGCTTTGGTACAGCAACTTTCCCCAAAACAGTCATTCCACCCCTTCTTGCAGAAGCCCACCTATAACAAAAATAACAGTAAAAATGAAAATAAAAATTTAAGATAATAATTACCAATAATATCAAAACTGGCCCACCTCGACTGGTTGGACTGGTAAAACTGTGAACCGGTTCCAAAGAAGGGCGGTTAACCTTTAAAACCAGTTAAAAACCACCTTGAAAACCGGTGAACAGGCTGGTTCAACTGGAACCCGATGAACAGGTCACAGTTCTCATGGTGTTCAAGGTCAATTTCTTTTTTTGAAAAATTACATGCATGCATAGAATGCGAGCCTGCTAATTTATTCCACTCAGTAGGCAGGCATATTTATAGCCTATCCATCTCTCATAGTAAATGATATTTACAATTTGGAACAAGTTGAACTTATAACAACTAACTCCCTGCAATTACACATCTTGGTTGTTGCACAGTTGTACCAATGAGGGCACAAAAATGGAAATGAAACCCAATCCATGAAAATGTTGGCCCACTTTGTTCTAATTTCTCAAGAATACATAAAATAAATATATCTAGAAAATTAGAATAGAGTTCAAATGTTACACTCTTATAAGTATTTTGTATTTATTTATTTCTTTCTTAATTTATGATCACTAGTTCAACCACTTGACCCTTTACCCTTGACCTTTCCCTGATCAATGTCATGCCAATACAAAAACCAACAGGCACCATAGTGCTTTCCCAGAACTTATCAGTCTAGAAAGGCCAGATACAGGAAGTGTAAATTCAGAAGAGAAGTAAAAGAACAACATAATGTGGTACTACAAGGCTAAGAAATAAAAGATTTCATAGATCATTAAATACCTCCGCTCTCCAGCCAACATACTTGAAGCCATTATTCAAATTAAGTCCCAATGTCATCCAAAATTATTTTAGGTGGCCTGGACAGTTAAAGAAGGATACTTTCCATCAGAAGACAGAACACAGCCCAAGTAAAATATATCAGAAAATAACAAGGGCGCAAACTGTGACCCAAAATGCCTATCCCCAAAAAAAAAAAAAAAAAAAAAAAAAAAAAAAAAAAAAAAAAAAAAAAAAAAAAAAGATTAAAATAAAATAATTATAACAATATACATAATATATGCTAAAATTTAAGAGCACAATACATGCATAAAAAGTTCAAACAACTTTCAATGTCCATAAACAAAGACAAGCACTACTGACAACCTTTTTATTCACAAACATTGTAAAATATCAACGAACTTTATACTCGCAACTTCCAAAACAAATTCCACTAACAAATCATAAGCTAAACAAACTAATTCAGTTATACCTTTTCAGGCTTAAGACTTGCATTCCACCTAACATTAAGATGTTCCAAGTGCTATACTAAAATACTTGTGCAGTTATCCAAATCAACCAACTTAAATAAACAGTCAGAAAAGGTCAAAGGGGGGAATGCAGGTTGAAAATAAGCCTAATGCTATAGTAACAGAAATGCAGAGATTCTTTGGGGATCCAACGATACGGCAGCATAATAAGGGAAATCATTCCCTGCAGCAGACATCTACCATAAAACCCAAACTTGCAATCAGCAACAAGTGTTCTGAACCCAGTGTTATACAAACCTTGATCCAAATAGCTTGAAGACTTCACCTTGATCATATAGCTACTTCACAAGAAAAACTATCATCCAAACAAGTTATTTACTTACCAAAAAATTATCTCAAAACTTTTTATGAACCATAATTGCACTTACATTGCATCCTAAGAGAAGTAGAAGACCTCATATAATCTTGATGAGGACAAACGGAATAATTCTTGGGTGGATATTTAAATTACATTAATAGCAGATTTTAAATAAATAATCATGCACGTTAAGAATGGTAAAGAAAACGTAAGCCATAGATAAGAATGGTATTTTAGATGTTTATTTGACACAAGCAAGAATGAATTAGATTGATACTTGTGATTAGGGAGCAGTACTAAGAGCAAGGGGGGGAAGAAAAATCATGGCTTCTTATTCAGAGATTGAAATCATGCCCATATTCCAGCTTTACAAGAGAGGTGGCCAGCATTCCAAGAGAACTTCCAAGGAACTGAAATAATAAAACAGTTTTTTAAGCAAAAAAGCAAAACCTCTATGCCACAATGCTATTTACCAAGGCTTTCTTCTATATTTACCACCTTGATTTGAAAAAAAGTGACTACCATGAACAATGGTTACAAACCTACAAGTCCCAGAAAAAGTTTTTCGAGGACAAGACTTCTATTTAGCTCATGAGACCATGTTCAATAACAGGTGATATACATTGGCTTCTTCTCATAGTCTTTTCCTGATAGGATTTTTTTTTTTTTTAAAACACATTTAAAGCTTGTTTGGCATAGACTTTTCCAAGTGAAAAAAAAAAAATATGGAGAATGCGTGGTGAAAATGTGAGAAAAAGTTGGGGGTTCAATAGAATTTGTGGCTGAAAATGATTTTAAAAAAGGACTTTGCCAAACAAGCTTTTGGTGGTTAACAAAAATGCTGATGAGGTTAAAGATAATAGTAGAAGTGCGTAAGAGAATTGAATTTTGATTCATAAGATTATTTCAATCACTTGGGAGGATGTTAGAGAAATCAATTTTTTTCCTCTACAATCTGTTGTAGGAAACCAATAATAAGATGGTTTTACTCAAAACCATTGATGAGAACCCAAATTTGTTTCAAGGAATTTGAGGATTATGGTCCTGTTAAGATTACTTTTAAAGGAAAGAAACAGGTATTGTAGAATATTTTTGAAACAGGAGCAAGTATCATCTTTCTTTCAAAGACGACACATTCTCTTCCTCATAAAATTCAGATTTGAGTACACCTCAACCTTGTTTTGTATGTTCAAAATAAAGTTCAGTTGATAAAATGTAGGGAAGTATATGTTAGTGGATACATGAATTCACATCTACGTGATCTCAACTTGACTTGCCATTCAGGGCATAATCTTTCTAAGAAGTCCTATTCAGATAATATATGTTCTACTCTAAAATTCCTCCAAGCATATTTCATGACTTATTTTTCAAACAAACTTCGCTGTACATGAAAAAAGTAGCCATCTTGAATCATTAAACTGAAAACACATTTTTGAAGTCAAAAGTCACACAAATCTTTCCTCAAAGATTTACCTTTGATGATTTCTTCTCTTTATGGCTTTAGCTTCCTTCATAGGTACACCAAAACAAATACTAAGGATCATAAATATCCTTTACACTATATCCACATACATCTAGGGCTATCAATGGATTGGATTTTGATCCAAATCTATTAAATTAATAAGATATGGATTTAAGGTCTCAGTCCGATAACCCGATCAAGATTCAAATCCGATAATTCTTTAACTAAATGAGGCAAATATGGATATAAGTCAATCCGATCCGACTTATTATAATAATACAATATATTTTATATATTATCGCATAATTTATTACACATTTTTTATCAGTTTGGAACTTCATTACACTTTACACATAATTTTCAAATAATAAATAATATTAGATAATAGTGTAATATTGTTAAATGAAATATATGAAGAATTTTTAATTTTTTATTAATTAAAATAAGATAAAAAATTAATTTATTTTATAAATTAAACAACCAAAGGGGCAAACAATTGGAGTAACTTTCATTGTTCCCAACTTCCCACATCGGATACTCATTAGAACATTATAGGATTTACAATCTATAAATAAACAAGCCAAGAATTGGGTAAAAAATTATTTGGGCCTTTTAATTCAACTAATATAAAATTTTTATCCTCCTAATTTTTTCATTTTCGGATTGGATTATCGAATCGAATATCCGATAACATAGCAAATCAGATATCGATTTAACAATCAAATATCCATTGGATTAGTGGATCGGATAAGGAGCAACCACAGTAAGCTTGAATGCAATAGCAAATGTGATAAATATTTCTTAAAATTAAAGGCCTTATCATATGATAATTTTTGTTCTGTCTTACTTTAAGAGGCAAAAGAAAAGAAACATTTTTCCTCATCTAAAACATATTCTAAATGTTGCGTTACACACCTTGCTTAATAGCATATAATTGATACATGCATCTACTCTGTCCTCGGTATTGCCAAAGAGAATCAAAGGGAAGGGAAGAAACTCATTTCCTATATGAGTGCTAAAGTTTGACTTTGATAAAAAGGTAAACAGGAAATATAATGCCAACTGCCAAGCAGGTTTTATCCTTCCTAATTTTAAAATTTTACAAGATGAAGTAGGAAACAGAGTCTCAAAAATTCATCATATATGCCCCCCCATATCTGTTGAGATAACATCATGAGCATTTGAAGCCATCGCATGAGTTGGACACTTAAGTTCTAAGCCAAACACCCGGTTCCACTAATGCTAGAGGAATGTCTTTCTATATTTCATCTGCCTTCCCCCCAGGCTGGCTCCCCTACGCACCCAAGTGTGTGCTCCAATCAATGAAGACTTATCAATGACATCTATCATACTTCTTTGATAAGAGTTAAAAATATGCAAGTCAGAGCATGGCGTGTACTTTGATACTGCATGCCACCATCATTAACAATTACTTACCATCAGAAGCCTTGGCAAGTCCCATGGACAAATTTAATTCATATTTGTTTCCTTTGATATCTCCTACAGCTTCTCTAATTCCAAAGGAATGGGAAGGACAAAAGTGCCATCTCCCACAGTGGACAAAAAACTTGGATTACAAATTTCAAAGAACACTACAAAACAACATTTTATCCAAATTTGATGTTCTAAATGAAGAACTAATATGGTAGCTTGAATAACTTGAACTACGAACAGTACTCAGTCACACCACCACATAGGACAGCTCAACACTCTTTTTCACATTCGATTTGGACCATTCGCCCTTCCGGAAAGAGCCTCAACCCATGAATTCATCTTCATGACACACACGTACCTTTAAGGAAACTAAGTAAATACAGGATCTTGAGCATCATCACCATTGCCTCCAGAACACTCCTATTACTTCAACTTTCCCTCAAGCAACTCTCTCCATCAGAGCTCCACCTTGACATCCGAGTTCTTCGGTGCTTAACACGGTTACACAGGTAAATTCCAGGCATGCTTGAGTAATTATTTCCACACTGGCAGTGGATAGACTATTCACTCTCCCAGAAACCAGATTCCAAAATGCAAAAGTCATCTTTTAAAAACGCACATAAGTTTCCCCCCTCTCCAAACCCCAACTCACCCACCCACACCACGGAGGGGCCTCTAGAATATATTATTATATAGAACGTGTAGGAGCCGAGCCACCTGGGGACTAGTAGGATATTGGTCACGGGTATTTCACCGATCACACTTGAGGCAAGGAGAAAACCATAAACAGCCCCATCAAAAATTCAATATTATCGAGAAAATCGCGTTAGGAAGATTACCATCAAGATACAACAAATTAGAAAAAAATAATAACAATAAATTCCACGGACCTAGAAGAAGAGAATGGCAATAAGGCTGGACGGAATCTTACGAGTGAATCGGCCCCTTTTTCCTACAACTGATAATGGTAACTCAGCAGGATTAGATCTAGGTCGTGTTGAAATTAAATCATTCACAGCAATCAAATCGAGCCAATAGATTTAAAGCATGTTTTTAGCCAATTAATCGGATATTACCTTCCAATTTTGGGGTGGTGGCGACGATTTATCCTGGAAGAAATCACTGGAACACATACAATTGGTGCCAAAAATCCCTTTTTAGTAAAGATGTTCCCAATTTTATGCGCAACAATACGAAGGAAAAAAACGCAAAGACCCGTTCTATTGACTAATAACGGGCCTTGTTGCTGTTGGATGTGCACTTATGGATTACGTCAATAAGATGGCTTTCAATTGGGCCAACTCACGATTTTATTGGGCCTGTACCCAATTTTTTTTTAGTGGAAATACGTACGGGGCAGATTTTTTAAGTTTCAACTTCAAAAATCAAGTTTAAGTGTTTGTTTGAGGCACGTTATTTTGAAATAATGTATTTTAAAATAGTAAATTAATGAAGAATTTGGGGTTAAAAATGAGAAAAGAATTTGAATTTGCGTGTAATATAATTTTGTTGAAAAATGTATGAGTGAAATAATATCAAATCACTGTTTAAAAATATATTTTTATACGAAGAATGCGGCTCAAACAAGGCCTAAGGTTTATTCATACAGTTAGGTAATAATTTAATTTTTTTAATATTAAATAATAATATTATAAAATCAAATTAATATACCCACGGCACCCCCTAAACCGAAATTTCACTCAAATCCTATGATCTAAATTCTCTCTCTCTCTCTCTCTCTCTCTCTCTCTCTCCATTTTCTCTACATATTCCCTCTTCTCTCCCTCCATTCTCTATCCTACACCATGATGGAGAGTACATTGCGCGTAACGACAATGAGCATTGTTGCGCACGTTGTGAGAGCCTGCGCACATCACCTCTGTTGTAGTGGTGATGATGCTGCAATCATTGCCTTTACAACAATTCTTATGTTGGATTTGGTTTTGCAATGGTTGTGTAGGGATTCTGTTTTGTAGTGTTTGCAGTAGTTGATGGTGGTGGTATTGGCTATATTGGCGAGGTGGCGAAGCTAGTGAAGTGATGATGATGTTGGCGGTGGTGGTGGAGAAGACAAGTGTCTGTAACCAATAATTTGGTTGATTATGAGAAATAAATTGATTTATTTATGATCAATAAAATATATAATTTGTGACCTATAAATAATATGTGATTTAAAATGGGAAATTTTGACTAAGAGCTTGTTTGAATCCTATTTTTATTGAAGAATGCATTTTGGAGTAGTAGATTGATAAAGAATTCATGGTTCAAAAATAAGAAAAAGTTTTGGATTTTGATGTAATATTATTTTTACTGAAAAATGTGTGATTGAAAATATGGGAGAGAAAAAAGTAATTTAAAAATAATGACAATCAAACAACGGCTAAATTTGTAATTGTGACTCGCAATTTGTTAAGTTACGACCAATTAATTTACTAATTTGTGATGGAGAAGTAATCGTGATCAATTAATTTGATAATTTATGATCATGAAATAAATATTGACTTTTAAAATTTGTAATTTATGATCGATAACTAATTTGTGATTGAAAAATAATACACGACCTATTAAATTAATAATATGTGACCGATAAGAAATTGTGACCTATAAAATTTATAATTTGTGATTAAATAATACATGAATTCGATAATTTATGATTTATAAAATTTGTGATTGTGACGTCTATAATTGTTACTACTAAGTAATTGTGGCTTTAAATTATGTAATACTATAATCTTAATTAAAAAAATATTTTTTAATTATTTATTTAATTAGTGTAATTTAATTGAAAATTGATTTTGAAATAATAAACCTAATTTCTTAATTTTGAAATTGTATTTTGAAACCCATTGCATATGTAATGTTTCCTTTCTTTTTTCCCTTTCTTTTTTTAAATTTAAATCTTGAAATAAAACCATCATCACTCCTTTTTAAATGGCATAGACCGGTTACTTTAATATTTAAAATTTAAATCCATAGCTTTAATTAAACATTTAACAATTGTGATGCACGTACATAATGATTTACAAACGCACGATCTCATCAAATCTTTGTAAATTTGATGAGAATGTGAAGAGCCTATTTGATAACCATTATTGTAGAAAAAAGTGTCTTAAATAGTGATTTTTAGGAGAATGTGTGACTAAAAAGTAGGAAAAGATTTTTGGTAT